>NC_052156.1:168585665-168840665 GCF_902713615.1 Scyliorhinus canicula
AACACCTCCAAATACCCCTGTTGATTCACTCCTCAAAACTTTCAGGATCTCCCCAAATTATGCAAATCGAACAGTTAATGTAATGTATTCTGCTGAACTTAAAACTCAGATTGAATCACCTGCAGACAAACTCATTGTGATATATGGGTTTAGCCAATACATTCCTATCTGAATCAATATTGTCCTGAATATAGAAGATTGACTTAATGCATTGTTTGTACAGCATGAAAGAAACAATACTTTTCACTGTATACTAATACATGCGACAATAATAAATCAAATCAAATCAAAATGATTCCCCACTGTGGTCCGTGGTCTGGAGTTCTCCAGTCCTGTCTCTGATCTCAAAATATTTGCTTTCATAAAACCAGAACATTCATTTCAATGTAGACACAAAATCTAATCGATCAAAGGAAACAGGCATTTGAAGCTCACACAGATATTTCTTATTTCAGACGCAGCAGAAGGCAGGACATAAGGAACGGTGACCCTCTTACCCAATGTTCTGACCAACACCAGAATGGTAAGTTAACTGGGATTTAATTGCTTCAGGTTGAACAACCGTTCTGTATTTCTGACCAATTCTCCTACCAAATGAGGGGAGTTAATTTGATTCATTTGGATATATTGGTGGTACGATCATCGCTGGAGAATGCTGTGCCAGATGGCAGGGGTTAAATGTGCATTAAAACCTAAAGATAGCCAAAAATGACAAACGGTGTCTCATCCATTCTTCAAAGGAATGCTGAGAAGATTCAGAGGCTCCTCTCCTCTCCCTCCTCCTCTTTGTCCCTCCTCCGAATTCCCTCCTCCTGATTCAGAGGCTTCTCTTCTCTCCCTCCTCCTCTTTCTCCCTCCTCCGAATTCCCTCCTCCTGATTCAGAGGCTTCTCTTCTCTCCCTCCTCCTCTTTCTCCCTCTTCTCACCTGATTTTGGGAGCAGTAACTCTTCCCATTTGATTTCTCTCAATAAACAAGATGATGTCAGTGTTGAACCTCCTTCCTCAGTGAAGCTGAGGAGAAAGAGCTGGCGATAGGCAGTCACACACTCTAAACATGGAAGAGTTGATGCTGCTCTAGATGAATCCCTGGGCAAGGAGGGGAAAATAAAAGTTGGAGATGAACAAAGATATTGGGTGGGAATTTCTGTCCTGCCCCGCCAGCGGAATCTTCTGCCCTGCCAGCTGAAGTGGCGGCAACTCCTCGGGTGTCCACCTAGCCCCTGGACGTGTGGTGGATTCTGCACTTTCGGGGGCTGTTGAGGCCGGAGTGGTTGGCGCCCGCTGTTCTCCCGCTGGTGTGACAACTTAGTCCCCAGAAGGGAGAATCCCGCTGAAGAACTCAGAGAGCTGAATTGTTCATCTGGAGTTCGGACCCCGATGTCGGGTGAACTCCTCCGTGCTGCACCCTTTCTGTGGTGGAAGTAGATCCCTGACGCGATGTTCAGTGATGGGTCAATTATTGGCCAGAGAGTGCAGCCACCAGCCAATTAAGGAAGGCAGGGAGGTTTCTGAGGCTGGCTCACCAATAGGAGGTGGGAATTGGGAATGTTTGTCGGAGGCAGCCCTGCAGCTGTGTCCATCAGGATGTGGGAAAATCCTCCCGGAGCGCTGCCCCACTCCAGTCCGTTACCAAGGTGCTGCCTTCTCTCAGTGGTCAGGCTTCTGCCACTCCAGCTGCTGTGCCTGCCAACCACAAACATTCAGTCAGCGCAGGAGAAAGCCACTTAAACTGCCTTTACTGAGCACCAGAAACGTTCACAGCTCCAGGGTCCCTGGTTTGATCATCGGCCTGGGTCACTGTCTGTGTGGAGTCTGCACGTTCTCCCTGTGCCTGCGTGGGTTTCCTCCGGGTGCTCCGGTTTCCTCCCACAAGTCCCGAAAGACATGCTGTTAGGTGAATTGGACATTGTGAATTCTCCCTCGGTGTAACTGAACAGGTGCCGGAATGTGGCGACTAGGGGCTTTTCACAGTAAATTCATTGCAGTGTTAACGTAAGCCAACTTGTGACACTAACAGTAATAAAGATTAGTTGCCAACAGATCCCTCAAAATAAACATCAAAACTTGTCTAAATTATGTTTTTTGTAGAAATGGAAGGAGCTGAAATGTTCCTCCTGTCTCCATAAAACAACCAGACCCCACTGCCACCACCTTCACCCCATCCTCCCACCCTCCCTCCCTATCCTCCCCTCCCCCTCCCCTCACCTCTCCCCAACTTTCCCTCCCCCTCCCCATCCTCCCCTCCCCCTCCCCATCCTCCCCTCCCCCTCCCCATCGTCCCCTCCCCATCCTCCCCTCCTCTTCCCCATCCCCCCTCCCATCCTCCCCTCCCCATCCTCCGTCCCCCCTTCCCCTCCCCATCCTCCCCTCCTCCTCCCCGTCCCCCTCCCCATTCTCCCCTCCCCCTCCCCCTCCCCTCCCATCCTCCCCTCCCCCTCCCCATCCTCCTCCCCCTCCCCATCCTCCATCCCCCCTTCCCCTCCCCATCCTCCTCTCCTCCTCCCCGTCCCCCTCCCCATCCTCCCCTCTCCATCCCCATCCTCCGTCCCCCCTTCCCCTCCCCATCCTCCCCTCCTCCTCCCCGTCCCCCCTCCCCATCCTCCCCTCCCCCTCCCCCTCCCCATCCTCCCCTCCCCCTCCCCATCCTCCGTTCCCTTCCCCTCCCATCCTCCCCTCCTCCTCCCCATCCTCCTGTCCCCCCTCCCCATCCTCCCGTCCCCCTCCCCATCCTCCCCTCCCCTCCCCATCCTCCCCTCCCCTCCCCATCCTCCTCTCCCCATTCCCTCGACCCCTCCCCCTCCCCATTCTCCCCTGCCCACCCTCCCCTCCCCCTCCCCATCCTCCCCTCCCCTCCACATCCTCCCCTCCCCCTCCCCCTCCCCATTCTCCCCTCCCCCTCCCCCTCCCCATTCTCCCCTCCCCCCTCCCCATCCTCCTCTCCCCATTCCCTCGACCCCTCCCCCTCCCCATTCTCCCCTGCCCACCCTCCCCTCCCCATCCTCCCCTCCCCCTCCCCATTCTCCCTGCCCCCTTCCCCATCCTACCCTCTCCTCCCCATCCTTATTCCCCCCTCCCCATTCTCAGGTAGGATGTTTTATACAATCTCCGTTAATTTATAGTCTATCCCTTTGTTAAATCAACCAAGCGGCCCGTAAACGTTGCAATTGGTTGAGGATTCTGGCACATATTTACCTGAATCGTTTGACCAAACTCACCAACGTTTTCTTTAAATTGAAATGAGATGAGTGTAAATCTGAAAAAGCAGAGTTAGTGAATGAATAAACTTCCCCCTCGGTGTAAATCGCGTTGGTGATTTGATTCCGTTTTGATTCGTTAATACAGAAGTGTTTGTGGACTTTATGATTCTGCGATGTTACTGTTGATACACAATCCCATCTCCATCCACCATGTTGAACCGAAACTCCATCCAGGATGCTGAACCGAAACTCCATCCAGGATGCCTGGGAGTACGTTTACCTGCCCCTGTCTGTTAGCTGCATCATTGCAGAGTGTCAGAACAGGAAACTGGGAAATAGCAGATTATCGACAGAAGTGAAGTTCAGTAACCGGACGGGGGAATGGTTTTGGGGCAGAAATAATCTTCTGCTGGAACCTGTTCGCGCCGACAGACCAATAATTAATTTTCCTCACTGCATCTAGTTATTGATTTACTCCCACTGCAGCTAGTTATACTTCAGACTTGAATATGTCACCAACATCCAACAAACATTGCTGAGAAGGATCTCAAAATATTTCTAAATAAGTCCTGAGAATCACGAGCTCATGCACAAAATTTCTTTCATGGTTGGGTGCTGTCGGCAGGAAACAAAATGCAGAATGCATAAAACCTGATCACCCGACATGCACCAAGCGATAAACTCCGAGACACATCCTAAAGCTGAATGTTTGGCAGCACTGCCCTCTGGTGGAAAGGCCCAGACAGAGTTTTGTCATATTTACAACACACGCACTCTGGCAAATGTTTGAAACCTTTCCATTTATAAACTTAGCACATGTACTGAAGTATGTTTAAATGGCCCCACTGGTTCACAATGTCGTAACTACAGCAGTCGATGTTTGCACAATACAACGTGTGTTCAGAAAGTTAAACATTTACAATATCAGACTTTAAATCATTTGTATGTAGCGTTACATACGGTCACAAATTCCCAAGAGGATGAAATCATGTTTGGAACATTAACAAAGAAACACTTAAATATTTTAACATAAGTTTTACCCTATTTAAATAACTGAATCAATTCCAACAATGCACTAAGGGATTTCATCTGAATGTGTGCATACACTGATATCGTAGAGTATCGATTTCACACCCAGCTTTCTGGTAACTCTTTTCAGCTGGTTTTTGTCATGTTATATACTCTGGGATAACACAGGCTGCAACTGGATGCAGCTTTAACCAAAAGATACTCCAGACCTTGAAGTTAATTCAATCTGATTTATTGAACCAGTGGCACAGTTAGCACAGTACTCCATGAGTTCGACTCTCTACGTGGTTACTCTGTCTGACTGAACCAGACTAGCTCTTAGCCACGTGCTGGAGGTGTGATACTGTACATACACCCTGACCCATTCTGTAGATGTCCCCAGTGGAAAGAGGCGGAGTGTGAGTACCTCGTGTCTTTTGTAGTGAGATAAATATTTTAACATAAGTTTTACCCTATTTAAATAACTGAATCAATTCCAACAATGCACTAACAATGCACAATTCATATAACATGACAAAAACACTTCGTGAGTGTTTCCGAAAACACTTCGTGAGTGTTTCCCACCCTACCTCCTCCTCTAACCAACCCCCCCACCCCACGGTGGTTGGGAAGCGGGAGCAGGGGCCTGTCGTGAAGGTGAGTGAGTGCCTTTAAATTTGCTTACCTTTCAGCGGGAGCAGGGTTTGAGGTAATATCAGGTAAGCTCTTCCTTTCTTTTTCTTTTTCTTGTTTTTTTTTAAATCTAGAGGTGATGTCAGGGAAGGCAGTACAATGCTCCTCCTGCAGAATGTTTGAGGTGAGGGACGCCGTCAATGTCCCTGCTGATTTCATCTGTGGGAAGTGCACCCAACTCCAGCTCCTCAAAAACCGTGTTAGGGACCTGGAGCTTGAGCTGGATGAACTTCGGATCATTCGGGAGGCAGAGGGGGTCATAGATAGGAGCTTCAGGGAAGTAGTTACACCAAAGACTGGAGATAGATGGGTAACTGTAAGAGGGACTGGGAAGAAGCAGTCAGTGCAGGGACCCCCTGCGGTCGTTCCCCTGAGTAACAAGTATACCGTTTTGGATACTTGTGGGGGGAACGACTTACCAGGGGTAAGCCATGGGGTACGGGCCTCTGGCACGGAGTCTGTCCCTGTTGCTCAGAAGGGAAGGGGGGAAAGGAGTAGAACATTAGTAATTGGGGACTCAATAGTCAGGGGCACAGATAGGAGATTTTGTGGGAGCGAGAGAGACTCACGTTTGGTATGTTGCCTCCCAGGTGCAAGGGTACGTGATGTCTCAGATCGTGTTTTCCGGGTCCTTAAGGGGGAGGGGGAGCAGCCCCAAGTCGTAGTCCACATTGGCACTAACGACATAGGTAGGAAAGGGGACAAGGATGTCAGGCAGGCCTTTAGAGAGCTAGGATGGAAGCTCAGAGCGAGAACAAACAGAGTTGTTATCTCTGGGTTGTTGCCCGTGCCACGTGATAGTGAGATGAGGAATAGGGAGAGAGAGCAATTAAACACGTGGCTACAGGGATGGTGCAGGCGGGAGGGATTCAGATTTCTGGATAACTGGGGTTCTTTCTGGGGAAGGTGGGACCTCTATAGACAGGATGGTCTACATCTGAACCTAAGGGGCACCAATATCCTGGGGGGGAGATTTGTTAGTGCTCTTTGGGGGGGTTTAAACTAATTCAGCAGGGGCATGGGAACCTGGATTGTAGTTTTGGGGTACGGGAGATTGAGAGTATAGAGGTCAGGAGCACAGATTTGACTTCGCAGGAGGGTGCCAGTGTTCAGGTAGGTGGTTTGAAGTGTGTCTACTTCAATGCCAGGAGTATACGAAATAAGGTAGGGGAACTGGCAGCATGGGTTGGTACCTGGGACTTCGATGTTGTGGCCATTTTAGAGACATGGATAGAGCAGGGACAGGAATGGTTGTTGCAGGTTCCGGGGTTTAGGTGTTTTAGTAAGCTCAGAGAAGGGGGCAAAAGAGGGGGAGGTGTGGCGCTGCTAGTCAAGGACAGTATTACGGTGGCGGAAAGGATGCTAGATGGGGACTCTTCTTCTGAGGTAGTATGGGCTGAGGTTAGAAACAGGAAAGGAGAGGTCACCCTGTTGGGAGTTTTCTATAGGCCACCTAATAGTTCTAGGGATGTAGAGGAAAGGATGGCGAAGATGATTCTGGAAAAGAGCGAAAGTAACAGGGTAGTTGTTATGGGAGACTTTAACTTTCCAAATATTGACTGGAAAAGATATAGTTCGAATACATTAGATGGGTCATTCTTTGTACAATGTGTGCAGGAGGGTTTCCTGGCACAATATGTTGACAGGCCAACAAGAGGCGAGACCACATTGGATTTGGTTTTGGGTAATGAACCAGGCCAGGTGTTAGATCTGGAGGTAAGTGAGCACTTTGGAAACAGTGACCACAATTCGGTGACCTTTACGTTAGTGATGGAAAGGGATAAGTATACCCCGCAGGGCAAGAGTTATAGCTGGGGGAAGGGCAATTATGATGCCATTAGACATGACTTAGGATGTGTTGGTTGGAGAAGTAGGCTGCAAGGGTTGGGCACACTGGATATGTGGAGCTTGTTCAAGGAACAGCTATTGCATGTTCTTGATAAGTACGTACCAGTCAGGCAGGGAGGAAGGGGTCGAGCGAGGGAACCGTGGTTTACCAAAGAAGTGGAATCTCTTGTTAAGAGGAAGAAGGAGGCCTATGTGAAGATGAGGCGTGAAGTTTCAGTTGGGGCGCTTGATAGTTACAAGGAAGCGAGGAAGGATCTAAAGAGAGAGCTGAGACGAGCAAGGAGGGGACATGAGAAGTCTTTGGCAGGTAGGATCAAGGAAAACCCAAAAGCTTTCTATAGGTATGTCAGGAATAAAAGAATGACTAGGGTAAGAGTAGGGCCAGTCAAGGACAGTGGTGGGAAGTTGTTTGTGGAGGCTGAGGAGATAAGCGAGATACTAAATGAATACTTTTCGTCAGTATTCACTCAAGAAAAAGATAATATTGTGGAGGAGAATGCTGAGACCCAGGCTATTAGAATAGATGGCATTGAGGTGCGTAGGGAAGAAGTGTTGGCAATTCTGGACAAGGTGAAAATAGATAAGTCCCCGGGGCCGGATGGGATTTATCCTAGGATTCTCTGGGAAGCCAGGGAAGAGATTGCTGAGCCTTTGGCTTTGATTTTTAGGTCATCATTGGCTACAGGAATAGTGCCAGAGGACTGGAGGATAGCAAATGTGGTCCCTTTGTTCAAGAAGGGGAGTAGAGATAACCCCGGTAACTATAGGCCGGTGAGCCTAACGTCTGTGGTGGGTAAAGTCTTGGAGAGGATTATAAAAGATACGATTTATAATCATCTAGATAGGAACAATATGATTAGGGACAGTCAGCATGGTTTTGTGAAGGGTAGGTCATGCCTCACAAACCTTATCGAGTTCTTTGAGAAGGTGACTGAACAGGTAGACGAGGGTAGAGCAGTTGATGTGGTGTATATGGATTTCAGTAAAGCGTTTGATAAGGTTCCCCACGGTCGGCTATTGCAGAAAATACGGAGGCTGGGGATTGAGGGTGATTTAGAGATGTGGATCAGAAATTGGCTAGTTGAAAGAAGACAGAGAGTGGTAGTTGATGGGAAATGTTCAGAATGGAGTTCAGTTACGAGTGGCGTACCACAAGGATCTGTTCTGGGGCCGTTGCTGTTTGTCATTTTTATAAATGACCTAGAGGAGGGCGCAGAAGGATGGGTGAGTAAATTTGCAGACGACACTAAAGTCGGTGGAGTTGTAGACAGTGCGGAAGGATGTTGCAGGTTACAGAGGGACATAGATAAGCTGCAGAGCTGGGCTGAGAGGTGGCAAATGGAGTTTAATGTGGAGAAGTGTGAGGTGATTCACTTTGGAAAGAATAACAGAAATGCGGAATATTTGGCTAATGGTAAAATTCTTGGTAGTGTGGATGAGCAGAGGGATCTCGGTGTCCATGTACATAGATCCCTGAAAGTTGCCACCCAGGTTGATAGGGTTGTGAAGAAGGCCTATGGTGTGTTGGCCTTTATTGGTAGAGGGATTGAGTTCCGGAGCCATGAGGTCATGTTGCAGTTGTACAAAACTCTAGTACGGCCGCATTTGGAGTATTGCGTACAGTTCTGGTCGCCTCATTATAGGAAGGACGTGGAAGCTTTGGAACGGGTGCAGAGGAGATTTACCAGGATGTTGCCTGGTATGGAGGGAAAATCTTATGAGGAAAGGCTGATGGACTTGAGGTTGTTTTCGTTAGAGAGAAGAAGGTTAAGAGGTGATTTAATAGAGGCATACAAAATGATCAGAGGGTTAGATAGGGTGGACAGCGAGAGCCTTCTCCCGCGGATGGAGGTGGCTAGCACGAGGGGACATAGCCTTAAATTGAGGGGTAATAGATATAGGACAGAGGTCAGAGGTGGGTTTTTTACGCAAAGAGTGGTGAGGCCGTGGAATGCCCTACCTGCAACAGTAGTGAACACGCCAACATTGAGGGCATTTAAAAATTTATTGGATAAGCATATGGATGATAAGGGCATAGTGTAGGTTAGATGGCCTTTAGATTTTTTCCATGTCGGTGCAACATCGAGGGCCGAAGGGCCTGTACTGCGCTGTATCGTTCTATGTTCTATGTTCTATGTTCTATACCACCCTTGAGTGTCCTGCCTGCTCATTGGTCATGTCCTGTTCTCTCTGCTCATTAGCTGCCTGTCTGTATATCATTATCTGTATGTCTGCATATCATGACAGTTTTATCTTGTAGAAATCTGAGGCCTCATGTCTTCTAAAATGAGGCTTTGTTCAAGCATGAAGACAACTTTATACAGTGAGAGGTTTAGAATTAGGTTTCCGTTGTCAGGGATTTAACTAATGAATGATTCATCGGATATCAATAAACAAAACCACAGACTTTCCCAAAGTTTCATTATCAGAATGAATGTATCTCCAATGATAATAACTTAAAGAACTGATCGATATATTGTGCTTAATGCTGCTCCTCTGCAACTGTCAAGCTGAATGCTAAAAACAAATTTTTAGATATAACAGTATCGTTATTAAATGGAAATATAGTCATTCTCTAGTAAAGGTCCATCTGTATTCACAAAATCATCAAATAATACCCAGGACAGCAGCTGCTGTGTTGAGTGGATATAATCCGCAGCAATTGGTGACATCGGGGGCTATTCTGTGGCAGCCTTTAGCCAGACACATCCCGCTATGGATGTGAAACAGATCAGCATATTGCAATCAGCATTTTAATCTGCTGAGTGTTTGAAGTTGGATTCACACGGCTCCTGGTATTCCACCTTCCTGCTGGCGCATTGCCAGGCCGACAGGAATCACTACTGCTCCCCATCACTAGGGACCACGGCCGTCCGCTTGCGATGGGATTACAGGGCCCTGCCAAAGCGTACCCCTGGGAAATTCCAATGACAGCAGCCGGAGCCGGGAATCCCACCACCAGCGATCAGCACGCCGTCTCCCGCTGAGAAACACGGAGCCGGGAATCCCACCGCCAGCGATCAGCACGCCGTCTCCCGCTGAGAAACACGGAGCCGGGAATTCCACCGCCAGCGATCAGCACGCCGTCTCCAGCTGAGAAACACGGAGCCGGAGCCGGGAATCCCACCGCCAGCGATCAGCACGCCGTCTCCAGCTGAGAAACACGGAGCCGGAGCCGGGAATCCCACCGCCAGCGATCAGCACGCCGTCTCCAGCTGAGAAACACGGAGCCGGAGCCGGGGATCCCACCGCCAGCGATCAGCACGCCGTCTCCCGCTGAGAAACATGGAGCCGGAGCCGGGAATCCCACCGCCAGCGATCAGCACGCCGTCTCCCACTGAGAAACATGGAGCCGGGAATCCCGCCGCCAGCGATCAGCACGCCGTCTCCCGCTGAGAAACACGGAGCCGGGAATCCCACCGCCAGCGATCAGCACGCCGTCTCCCGCTGAGAAACACGGAGCCGGAGCCGGGAATCCCACCGCCAGCGATCAGCACGCCGTCTCCCGCTGAGAAACACGGAGCCGGAGCCGGGAATCCCACCGCCAGCGATCAGCACGCCGTCTCCCGCTGAGAAACACGGAGCCGGGAATCTCACCGCCAGCGATCAGCACGCCGTCTCCCGCTGAGAAACACGGACCCGGGAATCCCACCGCCAGCGATCAGCACGCCGTCTCCCGCTGAGAAACACGGAGCCGGGAATCCCACCGCCAGCGATCAGCACGCCGTCTCCCGCTGAGAAACACGGAGCCGGGAATCCCACCGCCAGCGATCAGCACGCCGTCTCCCGCTGAGAAACACGGAGCCGGGAATCCCACCGCCAGCGATCAGCACGCCGTCTCCCGCTGAGAAACACGGAGCCGGGAATCCCACCGCCAGCGATCAGCACGCCGTCTCCCGCTGAGAAACACGGAGACGGGAATCCCACCGCCAGCGATCAGCACGCCGTCTCCCGCTGAGAAACACGGAGCCGGAGCCGGGAATCCCACCGCCAGCGATCAGCACGCCGTCTCCAGCTGAGAAACACGGAGACGGAGCCGGGAATCTCACCGCCAGCGATCAGCACGCCGTCTCCCGCTGAGAAACACGGAGCCGGGAATCCCACCGCCAGCGATCAGCACGCCGTCTCCCGCTGAGAAACACGGAGCCGGAGCCGGGAATCCCACCACCAGCGATCAGCACGCCGTCTCCCGCTGAGAAACACGGAGCCGGGAATCCCACCGCCAGCGATCAGCACGCCGTCTCCCGCTGAGAAACACGGAGCCGGAGCCGGGAATCCCACCGCCAGCGATCAGCACGCCGTCTCCTGCTGAGAAACACGGAGCCGGGAATCCCACCGCCAGCGATCAGCACGCCGTCTCCCGCTGAGAAACACGGAGCCGGGAATCCCACCGCCAGCGATCAGCACGCCGTCTCCCGCTGAGAAACACGGAGCCGGAGCCGGGAATCCCACCGCCAGCGATCAGCACGCCGTCTCCAGCTGAGAAACACGGAGCCGGGAATCCCACCGCCAGCGATCAGCACGCCGTCTCCCGCTGAGAAACACGGAGCCGGGAATCCCACCGCCAGCGATCAGCACGCCGTCTCCCGCTGAGAAACACGGAGCCGGGAATCCCACCGCCAGCGATCAGCACGCCGTCTCCCGCTGAGAAACACGGAGCCGGAGCCGGGAATCCCACCGCCAGCGATCAGCACGCCGTCTCCAGCTGAGAAACACGGAGCCGGAGCCGGGGATCCCACCGCCAGCGATCAGCACGCCGTCTCCCACTGAGAAACACGGAGCCGGGAATCCCACCGCCGGCGATCAGCACGCCGTCTCCAGCTGAGAAACACGGAGCCGGGAATCCCACCGCCGGCGATCAGCACGCCGTCTCCCGCTGAGAAACACGGAGCCGGGAATCCCACCGCCAGCGATCAGCACGCCGTCTCCCGCTGAGAAACACGGAGCCGGGAATCCCACCGCCAGCGATCAGCACGCCGTCTCCCGCTGAGAAACACGGAGCCGGGAATCCCACCGCCAGCGATCAGCACGCCGTTTCCAGCTGAGAAACACGGAGCCGGGAATCCCACCGCCGGCGATCAGCACGCCGTCTCCCGCTGAGAAACACGGAGCCGGAGCCGGGAATCCCACCGCCAGCGATCAGCACGCCGTCTCCCGCTGAGAAACACGGAGCCGGGAATCTCACCGCCAGCGATCAGCACGCCGTCTCCCGCTGAGAAACACGGAGCCGGGAATCCCACCGCCAGCGATCAGCACGCCGTCTCCCGCTGAGAAACATGGAGCCGGGAATCCCGCTGCCAGCGATCAGCACACCGTCTCCAGCTGAGAAACACGGAGCCGGGAATCCCACCGCCAGCGATCAGCACGCCGTCTCCCGCTGAGAAACACGGAGCCGGGAATCCCACCGCCAGCGATCAGCACGCCGTCTCCGGCTGAGAAACACGGAGCCGGGAATCCCACCGCCAGCGATCAGCACGCCGTCTCCCGCTGAGAAACACGGAGCCGGGAATCCCACCGCCGGCGATCAGCACGCCGTCTCCCGCTGAGAAACACGGAGCCGGAGCCGGGAATCCCACCGCCAGCGATCAGCACGCCGTCTCCCGCTGAGAAACACGGAGCCGGGAATCTCACCGCCAGCGATCAGCACGCCGTCTCCCGCTGAGAAACACGGAGCCGGGAATCCCACCGCCAGCGATCAGCACGCCGTCTCCCGCTGAGAAACATGGAGCCGGGAATCCCGCTGCCAGCGATCAGCACACCGTCTCCAGCTGAGAAACACGGAGCCGGGAATCCCACCGCCAGCGATCAGCACGCCGTCTCCCGCTGAGAAACACGGAGCCGGGAATCCCACCGCCAGCGATCAGCACGCCGTCTCCGGCTGAGAAACACGGAGCCGGGAATCCCACCGCCAGCGATCAGCACGCCGTCTCCCGCTGAGAAACACGGAGCCGGGAATCCCACCGCCAGCGATCAGCACGCCGTCTCCCGCTGAGAAACACGGAGCCGGGAATCCCACCGCCAGCGATCAGCACGCCGTCTCCCGCTGAGAAACACGGAGCCGGGAATCCCACCGCCAGCGATCAGCACGCCGTCTCCCGCTGAGAAACACGGAGCCGGGAATCCCACCGCCAGCGATCAGCACGCCGTCTCCCGCTGAGAAACACGGAGCCGGAGCCGGGAATCCCACCGCCGGCGATCAGCACGCCGTCTCCCGCTGAGAAACACGGAGCCGGAGCCGGGAATCCCGCCGCCAGCGATCAGCACGCCGTCTCCCGCTGAGAAACACAGAGCCGGAGCCGGGAATCCCACCGCCAGCGATCAGCACGCCGTCTCCCGCTGAGAAACACGGAGCCGGGAATCCCACCGCCAGCGATCAGCACGCCGTCTCCCGCTGAGAAACACGGAGCCGGGAATCCCACCGCCAGCGATCAGCACGCCGTCTCCCGCTGAGAAACACGGAGCCGGGAATCCCACCGCCAGCGATCAGCACGCCGTCTCCCGCTGAGAAACACGGAGCCGGGAATCCCACCGCCAGCGATCAGCACGCCGTCTCCCGCTGAGAAACACGGAGCCGGGAATCCCACCGCCAGTGATCAGCACGCCGTCTCCCGCTGAGAAACACGGAGCCGGAGCCGGGAATCTCACCGCCAGCGATCAGCACGCCGTCTCCAGCTGAGAAACACGGAGCCGGGAATCCCACCGCCAGCGATCAGCACGCCGTCTCCCGCTGAGAAACACGGAGCCGGGAATCCCACCGCCAGCGATCAGCACGCCGTCTCCCGCTGAGAAACACGGAGCCGGAGCCGTGAATCCCACCGCCAGCGATCAGCACGCCGTCTCCCGCTGAGAAACACGGAGCCGGGAATCCCACCGCCAGCGATCAGCACGCCGTCTCCCGCTGAGAAACACGGAGCCGGGAATCTCACCGCCAGCGATCAGCACGCCGTCTCCCGCTGAGAAACACGGAGCCGGGAATCTCACCGCCAGCGATCAGCACGCTGTCTCCCGCTGAGAAACACGGAGCCGGAGCCGGGAATCCCGCCGCCAGCGATCAGCACGCTGTCTCCCGCTGAGAAACACGGAGCCGGAGCCGGGAATCCCACCGCCAGCGATCAGCACGCCGTCTCCAGCTGAGAAACACGGAGCCGGGAATGCCACCGCCAGCGATCAGCACGCCGTCTCCCACTGAGAAACACGGAGCCGGGAATCCCACCGCCAGCGATCAGCACGCCGTCTCCCGCTGAGAAACACGGAGCCGGGAATCCCACCGCCAGCGATCAGCACGCCGTCTCCCACTGAGAAACACGGAGCCGGGAATCTCACCGCCAGCGATCAGCACGCCGTCTCCCGCTGAGAAACACGGAGCCGGGAATCCCGCCGCCAGCGATCAGCACGCCGTCTCCCGCTGAGAAACACGGAGCCGGGAATCCCACCGCCAGCGATCAGCACGCCGTCTCCAGCTGAGAAACACGGAGCCGGGAATCCCGCTGCCAGCGATCAGCACGCCGTCTCCCGCTGAGAAACACGGAGCCGGGAATCCCACCGCCAGCGATCAGCACGCCGTCTCCCGCTGAGAAACACGGAGCCGGGAATCCCACCGCCAGCGATCAGCACGCCGTCTCCAGCTGAGAAACACGGAGCCGGAGCCGGGAATCCCACCGCCAGCGATCAGCACGCCGTCTCCCGCTGAGAAACACGGAGCCGGAGCCGGGGATCCCACCGCCAGCGATCAGCACGCCGTCTCCCGCTGAGAAACACGGAGCCGGGAATCCCACCGCCAGCGATCAGCACGCCGTCTCCCGCTGAGAAACACGGAGCCGGGAATCCCACCGCCAGCGATCAGCACGCCGTCTCCCGCTGAGAAACACGGAGCCGGGAATCCCACCGCCAGCGATCAGCACGCCGTCTCCCGCTGAGAAACACGGAGCCGGAGCCGGGAATCCCACCGCCAGCGATCAGCACGCCGTCTCCCGCTGAGAAACACGGAGCCGGGAATCCCACCGCCAGCGATCAGCACGCCGTCTCCCGCTGAGAAACACGGAGCCGGGAATCCCACCGCCAGCGATCAGCACGCCGTCTCCCGCTGAGAAACACGGAGCCGGAGCCGGGAATCCCACCGCCAGCGATCAGCACGCCGTCTCCCGCTGAGAAACACGGAGCCGGAGCCGGGAATCCCGCCGCCAGCGATCAGCACACCGTCTCCCGCTGAGAAACACGGAGCCGGGAATCCCGCCGCCAGTGATCAGCACGCCGTCTCCCGCTGAGAAACACGGGGCCGGGAATCCCACCGCCAGCGATCAGCACGCCGTCTCCCGCTGAGAAACACGGAGCCGGGAATCCCACCGCCAGCGATCAGCACGCCGTCTCCAGCTGAGAAACACGGAGCCGGGAATCCCACCGCCAGCGATCAGCACGCCGTCTCCCGCTGAGAAACACGGAGCCGGGAATCCCACCGCCAGCGATCAGCACGCCGTCTCCCGCTGAGAAACACGGAGCCGGGAATCCCACCGCCAGCGATCAGCACGCCGTCTCCAGCTGAGAAACACGGAGCCGGGAATCCCACCGCCAGCGATCAGCACGCCGTCTCCCACTGAGAAACACGGAGCCGGGAATCCCGCCGCCAGCGATCAGCACGCCGTCTCCCACTGAGAAACACGGGGCCGGGAATCCCACCGCCAGCGATCAGCACGCCGTCTCCGGCTGAGAAACACGGAGCCGGGAATCCCACCGCCAGCGATCAGCACGCCGTCTCCCGCTGAGAAACACGGAGCCGGGAATCCCACCGCCGGCGATCAGCACGCCGTCTCCCGCTGAGAAACACGGAGCCGGGAATCCCACCGCCAGCGATCAGCACGCCGTCTCCGGCTGAGAAACACGGAGCCGGGAATCCCACCGCCAGCGATCAGCACGCCGTCTCCCGCTGAGAAACACGGAGCCGGGAATCCCACCGCCAGCGATCAGCACACCGTCTCCCGCTGAGAAACACGGAGCCGGAGCCGGGAATCCCACCGCCAGCGATCAGCACGCCGTCTCCCACTGAGAAACACGGAGCCGGGAATCCCACCGCCAGCGATCAGCACGCCGTCTCCCACTGAGAAACACGGAGCCGGAGCCGGGAATCCCACCGCCAGCGATCAGCACGCCGTCTCCCGCTGAGAAACACGGAGCCGGGAATCCCACCGCCAGCGATCAGCACGCCGTCTCCCACTGAGAAACATGGAGCCGGGAATCCCACCGCCGGCGATCAGCACGCCGTCTCCCACTGAGAAACATGGAGCCGGGGATCCCACCGCCAGCGATCAGCACGCCGTCTCCCACTGAGAAACACGGAGCCGGAGCCGGGAATCCCACCGCCAGCGATCAGCACGCCGTCTCCGGCTGAGAAACACGGAGCCGGGAATCTCACCGCCAGCGATCAGCACGCCGTCTCCCGCTGAGAAACACAGAGCCGGAGCCGGGAATCCCACCGCCAGCGATCAGCACGCCGTCTCCCGCTGAGAAACACGGAGCCGGGAATCCCACCGCCAGCGATCAGCACGCCGTCTCCCGCTGAGAAACACGGAGCCGGGAATCCCACCGCCAGCGATCAGCACGCCGTCTCCCGCTGAGAAACACGGAGCCGGGAATCCCACCGCCAGCGATCAGCACGCCGTCTCCCGCTGAGAAACACGGAGCCGGGAATCCCACCGCCAGCGATCAGCACGCCGTCTCCCGCTGAGAAACACGGAGCCGGGAATCCCACCGCCAGTGATCAGCACGCCGTCTCCCGCTGAGAAACACGGAGCCGGAGCCGGGAATCTCACCGCCAGCGATCAGCACGCCGTCTCCAGCTGAGAAACACGGAGCCGGGAATCCCACCGCCAGCGATCAGCACGCCGTCTCCCGCTGAGAAACACGGAGCCGGGAATCCCACCGCCAGCGATCAGCACGCCGTCTCCCGCTGAGAAACACGGAGCCGGAGCCGTGAATCCCACCGCCAGCGATCAGCACGCCGTCTCCCGCTGAGAAACACGGAGCCGGGAATCCCACCGCCAGCGATCAGCACGCCGTCTCCCGCTGAGAAACACGGAGCCGGGAATCCCACCGCCAGCGATCAGCACGCCGTCTCCCGCTGAGAAACACGGAGCCGGGAATCTCACCGCCAGCGATCAGCACGCTGTCTCCCGCTGAGAAACACGGAGCCGGAGCCGGGAATCCCGCCGCCAGCGATCAGCACGCTGTCTCCCGCTGAGAAACACGGAGCCGGAGCCGGGAATCCCACCGCCAGCGATCAGCACGCCGTCTCCAGCTGAGAAACACGGAGCCGGGAATCCCACCGCCAGCGATCAGCACGCCGTCTCCCACTGAGAAACACGGAGCCGGGAATCCCACCGCCAGCGATCAGCACGCCGTCTCCCGCTGAGAAACACGGAGCCGGGAATCCCACCGCCAGCGATCAGCACGCCGTCTCCCACTGAGAAACACGGAGCCGGGAATCTCACCGCCAGCGATCAGCACGCCGTCTCCCGCTGAGAAACACGGAGCCGGGAATCCCGCTGCCAGCGATCAGCACGCCGTCTCCAGCTGAGAAACACGGAGCCGGGAATCCCACCGCCAGCGATCAGCACGCCGTCTCCAGCTGAGAAACACGGAGCCGGGAATCCCGCTGCCAGCGATCAGCACGCCGTCTCCCGCTGAGAAACACGGAGCCGGGAATCCCACCGCCAGCGATCAGCACGCCGTCTCCCGCTGAGAAACACGGAGCCGGGAATCCCACCGCCAGCGATCAGCACGCCGTCTCCCGCTGAGAAACACGGAGCCGGAGCCGGGAATCCCACCGCCAGCGATCAGCACGCCGTCTCCCGCTGAGAAACACGGAGCCGGAGCCGGGGATCCCACCGCCAGCGATCAGCACGCCGTCTCCCGCTGAGAAACACGGAGCCGGGAATCCCACCGCCAGCGATCAGCACGCCGTCTCCCGCTGAGAAACACGGAGCCGGGAATCCCACCGCCAGCGATCAGCACGCCGTCTCCCGCTGAGAAACACGGAGCCGGGAATCCCACCGCCAGCGATCAGCACGCCGTCTCCCGCTGAGAAACACGGAGCCGGAGCCGGGAATCCCACCGCCAGCGATCAGCACGCCGTCTCCCGCTGAGAAACACGGAGCCGGGAATCCCACCGCCAGCGATCAGCACGCCGTCTCCCGCTGAGAAACACGGAGCCGGGAATCCCACCGCCAGCGATCAGCACGCCGTCTCCCGCTGAGAAACACGGAGCCGGAGCCGGGAATCCCACCGCCAGCGATCAGCACGCCGTCTCCCGCTGAGAAACACGGAGCCGGAGCCGGGAATCCCGCCGCCAGCGATCAGCACACCGTCTCCCGCTGAGAAACACGGAGCCGGGAATCCCGCCGCCAGTGATCAGCACGCCGTCTCCCGCTGAGAAACACGGGGCCGGGAATCCCACCGCCAGCGATCAGCACGCCGTCTCCCGCTGAGAAACACGGAGCCGGGAATCCCACCGCCAGCGATCAGCACGCCGTCTCCAGCTGAGAAACACGGAGCCGGGAATCCCACCGCCAGCGATCAGCACGCCGTCTCCCGCTGAGAAACACGGAGCCGGGAATCCCACCGCCAGCGATCAGCACGCCGTCTCCCGCTGAGAAACACGGAGCCGGGAATCCCACCGCCAGCGATCAGCACGCCGTCTCCAGCTGAGAAACACGGAGCCGGGAATCCCACCGCCAGCGATCAGCACGCCGTCTCCCACTGAGAAACACGGAGCCGGGAATCCCGCCGCCAGCGATCAGCACGCCGTCTCCCACTGAGAAACACGGGGCCGGGAATCCCACCGCCAGCGATCAGCACGCCGTCTCCGGCTGAGAAACACGGAGCCGGGAATCCCACCGCCAGCGATCAGCACGCCGTCTCCCGCTGAGAAACACGGAGCCGGGAATCCCACCGCCAGCGATCAGCACACCGTCTCCCGCTGAGAAACACGGAGCCGGAGCCGGGAATCCCACCGCCAGCGATCAGCACGCCGTCTCCCACTGAGAAACACGGAGCCGGGAATCCCACCGCCAGCGATCAGCACGCCGTCTCCCACTGAGAAACACGGAGCCGGAGCCGGGAATCCCACCGCCAGCGATCAGCACGCCGTCTCCCGCTGAGAAACACGGAGCCGGGAATCCCACCGCCAGCGATCAGCACGCCGTCTCCCACTGAGAAACATGGAGCCGGGAATCCCACCGCCGGCGATCAGCACGCCGTCTCCCACTGAGAAACATGGAGCCGGGAATCCCACCGCCAGCGATCAGCACGCCGTCTCCCACTGAGAAACACGGAGCCGGAGCCGGGAATCCCACCGCCAGCGATCAGCACGCCGTCTCCGGCTGAGAAACACGGAGCCGGGAATCTCACCGCCAGCGATCAGCACGCCGTCTCCCGCTGAGAAACACAGAGCCGGAGCCGGGAATCCCACCGCCAGCGATCAGCACGCCGTCTCCCACTGAGAAACACGGAGCCGGGAATCCCACCGCCAGCGATCAGCACGCCGTCTCCCGCTGAGAAACACGGAGCCGGGAATCCCACCGCCAGCGATCAGCACGCCGTCTCCCGCTGAGAAACACGGAGCCGGGAATCCCACCGCCAGCGATCAGCACGCCGTCTCCCGCTGAGAAACACGGAGCCGGGAATCCCACCGCCAGCGATCAGCACGCCGTCTCCCGCTGAGAAACACGGAGCCGGGAATCCCACCGCCAGTGATCAGCACGCCGTCTCCCGCTGAGAAACACGGAGCCGGAGCCGGGAATCTCACCGCCAGCGATCAGCACGCCGTCTCCAGCTGAGAAACACGGAGCCCGGAATCCCACCGCCAGCGATCAGCACGCCGTCTCCCGCTGAGAAACACGGAGCCGGGAATCCCACCGCCAGCGATCAGCACGCCGTCTCCCGCTGAGAAACACGGAGCCGGAGCCGTGAATCCCACCGCCAGCGATCAGCACGCCGTCTCCCGCTGAGAAACACGGAGCCGGGAATCCCACCGCCAGCGATCAGCACGCCGTCTCCCGCTGAGAAACACGGAGCCGGGAATCTCACCGCCAGCGATCAGCACGCCGTCTCCCGCTGAGAAACACGGAGCCGGGAATCTCACCGCCAGCGATCAGCACGCTGTCTCCCGCTGAGAAACACGGAGCCGGAGCCGGGAATCCCGCCGCCAGCGATCAGCACGCCGTCTCCAGCTGAGAAACACGGAGCCGGGAATCCCACCGCCAGCGATCAGCACGCCGTCTCCAGCTGAGAAACACGGAGCCGGGAATCCCGCTGCCAGCGATCAGCACGCCGTCTCCCGCTGAGAAACACGGAGCCGGGAATCCCACCGCCAGCGATCAGCACGCCGTCTCCCGCTGAGAAACACGGAGCCGGGAATCCCACCGCCAGCGATCAGCACGCCGTCTCCCGCTGAGAAACACGGAGCCGGAGCCGGGAATCCCACCGCCAGCGATCAGCACGCCGTCTCCCGCTGAGAAACACGGAGCCGGAGCCGGGGATCCCACCGCCAGCGATCAGCACGCCGTCTCCCGCTGAGAAACACGGAGCCGGGAATCCCGCTGCCAGCGATCAGCACGCCGTCTCCAGCTGAGAAACACGGAGCCGGGAATCCCACCGCCAGCGATCAGCACGCCGTCTCCAGCTGAGAAACACGGAGCCGGGAATCCCGCTGCCAGCGATCAGCACGCCGTCTCCCGCTGAGAAACACGGAGCCGGGAATCCCACCGCCAGCGATCAGCACGCCGTCTCCGGCTGAGAAACACGGAGCCGGGAATCTCACCGCCAGCGATCAGCACGCCGTCTCCCGCTGAGAAACACAGAGCCGGAGCCGGGAATCCCACCGCCAGCGATCAGCACGCCGTCTCCCGCTGAGAAACACGGAGCCGGGAATCTCACCGCCAGCGATCAGCACGCCGTCTCCCGCTGAGAAACACGGAGCCGGAGCCGGGAATCCCACCGCCAGCGATCAGCACGCCGTCTCCCGCTGAGAAACACGGAGCCGGAGCCGGGGATCCCACCGCCAGCGATCAGCACGCCGTCTCCCGCTGAGAAACACGGAGCCGGGAATCCCGCTGCCAGCGATCAGCACGCCGTCTCCAGCTGAGAAACACGGAGCCGGGAATCCCACCGCCAGCGATCAGCACGCCGTCTCCAGCTGAGAAACACGGAGCCGGGAATCCCGCTGCCAGCGATCAGCACGCCGTCTCCCGCTGAGAAACACGGAGCCGGGAATCCCACCGCCAGCGATCAGCACGCCGTCTCCGGCTGAGAAACACGGAGCCGGGAATCTCACCGCCAGCGATCAGCACGCCGTCTCCCGCTGAGAAACACAGAGCCGGAGCCGGGAATCCCACCGCCAGCGATCAGCACGCCGTCTCCGGCTGAGAAACACGGAGCCGGGAATCTCACCGCCAGCGATCAGCACGCCGTCTCCCGCTGAGAAACACAGAGCCGGAGCCGGGAATCCCACCGCCAGCGATCAGCACGCCGTCTCCCGCTGAGAAACACGGAGCCGGGAATCCCACCGCCAGCGATCAGCACGCCGTCTCCCGCTGAGAAACACGGAGCCGGGAATCCCACCGCCAGCGATCAGCACGCCGTCTCCCGCTGAGAAACACGGAGCCGGGAATCCCACCGCCAGCGATCAGCACGCCGTCTCCCGCTGAGAAACACGGAGCCGGGAATCCCACCGCCAGCGATCAGCACGCCGTCTCCCACTGAGAAACACGGAGCCGGGAATCTCACCGCCAGCGATCAGCACGCCGTCTCCCGCTGAGAAACACGGAGCCGGGAATCCCGCTGCCAGCGATCAGCACGCCGTCTCCAGCTGAGAAACACGGAGCCGGGAATCCCACCGCCAGCGATCAGCACGCCGTCTCCAGCTGAGAAACACGGAGCCGGGAATCCCGCTGCCAGCGATCAGCACGCCGTCTCCCGCTGAGAAACACGGAGCCGGGAATCCCACCGCCAGCGATCAGCACGCCGTCTCCCACTGAGAAACATGGAGCCGGGAATCCCACCGCCGGCGATCAGCACGCCGTCTCCCACTGAGAAACATGGAGCCGGGAATCCCACCGCCAGCGATCAGCACGCCGTCTCCCGCTGAGAAACACGGAGCCGGAGCCGGGAATCCCACCGCCAGCGATCAGCACGCCGTCTCCGGCTGAGAAACACGGAGCCGGGAATCTCACCGCCAGCGATCAGCACGCCGTCTCCCGCTGAGAAACACAGAGCCGGAGCCGGGAATCCCACCGCCAGCGATCAGCACGCCGTCTCCCGCTGAGAAACACGGAGCCGGGAATCCCACCGCCAGCGATCAGCACGCCGTCTCCCGCTGAGAAACACGGAGCCGGGAATCCCACCGCCAGCGATCAGCACGCCGTCTCCCGCTGAGAAACACGGAGCCGGGAATCCCACCGCCAGCGATCAGCACGCCGTCTCCCGCTGAGAAACACGGAGCCGGGAATCTCACCGCCAGCGATCAGCACGCCGTCTCCCGCTGAGAAACACGGAGCCGGGAATCCCACCGCCAGCGATCAGCACGCCGTCTCCAGCTGAGAAACACGGAGCCGGGAATCCCACCGCCAGCGATCAGCACGCCGTCTCCCACTGAGAAACACGGAGCCGGGAATCCCGCCGCCAGCGATCAGCACGCCGTCTCCCACTGAGAAACACGGGGCCGGGAATCCCACCGCCAGCGATCAGCACGCCGTCTCCGGCTGAGAAACACGGAGCCGGGAATCCCACCGCCAGCGATCAGCACGCCGTCTCCCGCTGAGAAACACGGAGCCGGGAATCCCACCGCCGGCGATCAGCACGCCGTCTCCCGCTGAGAAACACGGAGCCGGGAATCCCACCGCCAGCGATCAGCACGCCGTCTCCGGCTGAGAAACACGGAGCCGGGACTCCCACCGCCAGCGATCAGCACGCCGTCTCCCGCTGAGAAACACGGAGCCGGGAATCCCACCGCCAGCGATCAGCACACCGTCTCCCGCTGAGAAACACGGAGCCGGAGCCGGGAATCCCACCGCCAGCGATCAGCACGCCGTCTCCCACTGAGAAACACGGAGCCGGGAATCCCACCGCCAGCGATCAGCACGCCGTCTCCCACTGAGAAACACGGAGCCGGAGCCGGGAATCCCACCGCCAGCGATCAGCACGCCGTCTCCCGCTGAGAAACACGGAGCCGGGAATCCCACCGCCAGCGATCAGCACGCCGTCTCCCACTGAGAAACATGGAGCCGGGAATCCCACCGCCAGCGATCAGCACGCCGTCTCCCACTGAGAAACATGGAGCCGGGAATCCCACCGCCAGCGATCAGCACGCCGTCTCCCACTGAGAAACACGGAGCCGGAGCCGGGAATCCCACCGCCAGCGATCAGCACGCCGTCTCCGGCTGAGAAACACGGAGCCGGGAATCTCACCGCCAGCGATCAGCACGCCGTCTCCCGCTGAGAAACACGGAGCCGGGAATCTCACCGCCAGCGATCAGCACGCCGTCTCCCGCTGAGAAACACGGAGCCGGGAATCCCACCGCCAGCGATCAGCACGCCGTCTCCGGCTGAGAAACACGGAGCCGGGAATCCCACCGCCAGCGATCAGCACGCCGTCTCCCGCTGAGAAACACGGAGCCGGGAATCCCACCGCCAGCGATCAGCACGCCGTCTCCCGCTTTGAAACACGGAGCCGGGAATCCCGCCGCCAGCGATCAGCACGCCGTCTCCCGCTGAGAAACACGGAGCCGGGAATCCCACCGCCAGTGATCAGCACGCCGTCTCCCGCTGAGAAACACGAAGCCGGAGCCGGGAATCCCACCGCCAGCGATCAGCACGCCGTCTCCCGCTGAGAAACACGGAGCCGGGAATCCCACCGCCAGCGATCAGCACGCCGTCTCCAGCTGAGAAACACGGAGCCGGGAATCCCACCGCCAGCGATCAGCACGCCGTCTCCTGCTGAGAAACACGGAGCCGGGAATCCCACCGCCAGCGATCAGCACGCCGTCTCCCGCTGAGAAACACGGAGCCGGGAATCCCACCGCCAGCGATCAGCACGCCGTCTCCTGCTGAGAAACACGGAGCCGGGAATCCCACCGCCAGCGATCAGCACGCCGTCTCCCGCTGAGAAACACGGAGCCGGAGCTGGAAATCCCACCGCCAGGGATCAGCACGCCGTCTCCCGCTGAGAAACACGGAGCCGGGAATCCCACCGCCAGCGATCAGCACGCCGTCTCCCGCTGAGAAACACGGAGCCGGGAATCCCACCGCCAGCGATCAGCACGCCGTCTCCCGCTGAGAAACACGGAGCCGGGAATCCCACCGCCAGCGATCAGCACGCCGTCTCCAGCTGAGAAACATGGAGCCGGGAATCCCACCGCCAGCGATCAGCACGCCGTCTCCCGCTGAGAAACACGGAGCCGGGAATCCCACCACCAGCGATCAGCACGCCGTCTCCCGCTGAGAAACACGGAGCCGGGAATCTCACCGCCAGCGATCAGCACGCCGTCTCCAGCTGAGAAACACGGAGCCGGGAATCCCACCGCCAGCGATCAGCACGCCGTCTCCCGCTGAGAAACATGGAGCCGGGAATCCCGCTGCCAGCGATCAGCACACCGTCTCCAGCTGAGAAACACGGAGCCGGGAATCCCACCGCCAGCGATCAGCACGCCGTCTCCCGCTGAGAAACACGGAGCCGGGAATCCCACCGCCAGCGATCAGCACGCCGTCTCCCGCTGAGAAACACGGAGCCGGGAATCCCACCGCCAGCGATCAGCACGCCGTCTCCCGCTGAGAAACACGGAACCGGGAATCCCACCGCCAGCGATCAGCACGCCGTCTCCCGCTGAGAAACACGGAGCCGGGAATCCCGCCGCCAGCGATCAGCACACCGTCTCCCACTGAGAAACACGGAGCCGGAGCCGGGAATCCCACCGCCAGCGATCAGCACGCCGTCTCCCACTGAGAAACACGGAGCCGGGAATCTCACCGCCAGCGATCAGCACGCCGTCTCCAGCTGAGAAACACGGAGCCGGGAATCCCGCTGCCAGCGATCAGCACGCCGTCTCCCGCTGAGAAACACGGAGCCGGGAATCCCACCGCCAGCGATCAGCACGCCGTCTCCCGCTGAGAAACACGGAGCCGGGAATCCCACCGCCAGCGATCAGCACGCCGTCTCCCGCTGAGAAACACGGAGCCGGAGCCGGGAATCCCACCGCCAGCGATCAGCACGCCGTCTCCCGCTGAGAAACATGGAGCCGGGAATCCCGCCGCCAGCGATCAGCACGCCGTCTCCTGCTGAGAAACACGGAGCCGGGAATCCCACCGCCAGCGATCAGCACGCCGTCTCCCGCTGAGAAACACGGAGCCGGAGCCGGGAATCCCACCGCCAGCGATCAGCACGCCGTCTCCCGCTGAGAAACACGGAGCCGGGAATCCCACCGCCAGCGATCAGCACGCCGTCTCCGGCTGAGAAACACGGAGCCGGAGCCGGGAATCCCACCACCAGCGATCAGCACGCCGTCTCCCGCTGAGAAACACGGAGCCGGGAATCCCACCGCCAGTGATCAGCACGCCGTCTCCCGCTGAGAAACACGGAGCCGGGAATCCCACCGCCAGCGATCAGCACGCCGTCTCCCGCTGAGAAACACGGAGCCGGGAATCCCACCGCCAGCGATCAGCACGCCGTCTCCCGCTGAGAAACACGGAGCCGGAGCCGGGAATCCCGCCGCCAGCGATCAGCACACCGTCTCCCGCTGAGAAACACGGAGCCGGGAATCCCACCGCCAGCGATCAGCACGCCGTCTCCCGCTGAGAAACACGGAGCCGGAGCCGGGAATCTCACCGCCAGCGATCAGCACGCCGTCTCCCGCTGAGAAACACGGAGCCGGGAATCCCACCGCCAGCGATCAGCACGCCGTCTCCCGCTGAGAAACACGGAGCCGGGAATCCCACCGCCAGCGATCAGCACACCGTCTCCAGCTGAGAAACACGGAGCCGGGAATCCCACCGCCAGCGATCAGCACGCCGTCTCCCGCTGAGAAACACGGAGCCGCGAATCCCGCCGCCAGCGATCAGCACGCCGTCTCCAGCTGAGAAACACGGAGCCGGGAATCCCACCGCCAGCGATCAGCACGCCGTCTCCCGCTGAGAAACACGGAGCCGCGAATCCCGCCGCCAGCGATCAGCACGCCGTCTCCAGCTGAGAAACACGGAGCCGGGAATCCCACCGCCAGCGATCAGCACGCCGTCTCCCGCTGAGAAACACGGAGCCGGGAATCTCACCGCCAGCGATCAGCACGCCGTCTCCCGCTGAGAAACACGGAGCCGGAGCCGGGAATCCCACCGCCAGCGATCAGCACGCCGTCTCCCGCTGAGAAACACGGAGCCGGAGCCGGGAATCCCACCGCCAGCGATCAGCACGCCGTCTCCCACTGAGAAACATGGAGCCGGGAATCCCACCGCCAGCGATCAGCACGCCGTCTCCCACTGAGAAACACGGAGCCGGAGCCGGGAATCCCACCGCCAGCGATCAGCACGCCGTCTCCGGCTGAGAAACACGGAGCCGGGAATCTCACCGCCAGCGATCAGCACGCCGTCTCCCGCTGAGAAACACGGAGCCGGGAATCTCACCGCCAGCGATCAGCACGCCGTCTCCCGCTGAGAAACACGGAGCCGGGAATCCCACCGCCAGCGATCAGCACGCCGTCTCCGGCTGAGAAACACGGAGCCGGGAATCCCACCGCCAGCGATCAGCACGCCGTCTCCCGCTGAGAAACACGGAGCCGGGAATCCCACCGCCAGTGATCAGCACGCCGTCTCCCGCTGAGAAACACGGAGCCGGGAATCCCACCGCCGGCGATCAGCACGCCGTCTCCCGCTGAGAAACACGGAGCCGGGAATCTCACCGCCAGCGATCAGCACGCCGTCTCCCGCTGAGAAACACGGAGCCGGGAATCCCACCGCCAGCGATCAGCACGCCGTCTCCCGCTGAGAAACACGGAGCCGGGAATCCCACCGCCAGCGATCAGCACGCCGTCTCCCGCTGAGAAACACGGAGCCGGGAATCCCGCCGCCAGCGATCAGCACGCCGTCTCCCGCTGAGAAACACGGAGCCGGGAATCCCACCGCCAGTGATCAGCACGCCGTCTCCCGCTGAGAAACACGAAGCCGGAGCCGGGAATCCCACCGCCAGCGATCAGCACGCCGTCTCCCGCTGAGAAACACGGAGCCGGGAATCCCACCGCCAGCGATCAGCACGCCGTCTCCCGCTGAGAAACACGGAGCCGGGAATCCCACCGCCAGCGATCAGCACGCCGTCTCCCGCTGAGAAACACGGAGCCGGGAATCCCACCGCCAGCGATCAGCACGCCGTCTCCCGCTGAGAAACACGGAGCCGGAGCCGGGAATCCCACCGCCAGCGATCAGCACGCCGTCTCCCGCTGAGAAACACGGAGCCGGGAATCCCACCGCCAGCGATCAGCACGCCGTCTCCCGCTGAGAAACATGGAGCCGGGAATCCCACCGCCAGCGATCAGCACGCCGTCTCCCGCTGAGAAACACGGAGCCGGGAATCCCACCGCCAGCGATCAGCACGCCGTCTCCCGCTGAGAAACACGGAGCCGGAGCCGGGAATCCCACCGCCAGCGATCAGCACGCCGTCTCCCGCTGAGAAACACGGAGCCGGGAATCCCACCGCCGATGTGATGACATCATCGGGGGACTCCAGTGAAATTGCCGTCCCCGGGTGTTTAGCGACATGGCCGGCATCCTGGCTGCGCAAACCTGGCTCAGTTGGGCGTTGAATGTTTATGATACTACAAAATTTAGCTCACCCAGAAAAACCAGGAGATAAGTCCAACACCAAATTAATAAGAATCTTGGAGCTGTTATGACACCTTAGGCAAGTGTGCGGTCAATTCCAGCCCCACTCATCCCGGGGTCACAACACAAGTGAATTTACCAATTCTCCCTGTAAAAATTCCCAAAGGCTTTGGGCCTTGGCTGGCCAATAATTTGAGTCACCAGGTTTGTAAGTTTAAACACAATTACTGTTTATGTACAGCAGAAATAAAGATGAAATATGTACTAATTCAGCTGGATAATGAACAAGCTAACCTACTGCCCCCCCCCCCCCTTTAACTGTCCCACCCTCTACCGACACATCCAAGGCAAACAAACACAGAGTGGGGGAAGGGGGTAAAAATAATAAGGATTATTATTAGGCAGCAGACTATCGTTGGGAGAGACACTTCAGTTTTAATTAAACTGGACCTTCAATCTTCTCGGTTATGGGTCCCCTGATGAGTAGTGACATCAGAGTGGGTGTTTGCGCAGGATTTGCAATTCTCCATCCATTTAATGAGCAAAGCTCTGAATAAAACCTCTCACCCTGTTTGAAAGTATGTGGTCACCCCCATCCATTTTCTCTTTGTGACAACAAAGAAATACAACAGACAAATAATATAGTTGCATCAGAAGTAATGTAGAGAAAGTTTTCATGGCGCATTCTGGGATGACGGGCTTATCTTACAAATAAAGTTTGAACGGTTTGAGCCAATACCCGTTGAAGTTACGGAGATTGAGAGGTGATGTTATTGAAACGTAACACCTTGAGGGGATTTCACCGGGTGGATATTTCCCCTTGTGGGTGAGACCAGCGCTGGGGACACAGTTTAAAATAAAAGGTCTCCCATTTCAGATGGAGATAGGGGCTATTATTTCTTTCAGAAGGCTGTCAGAGTATGAAATTGTCTTTGCCAGAAAGCAGTGGTGGCTGGCCCACTGAATTTATTCAAGGTTGAGTTATACAGGTTTTTGATTGACAAGAGAGTCAAGAATTATTGGGGGACAGGCAACAAAGTCTGCGCGGCACGGTAACACAGTGGTTAGCGCTGTTGCTTCACAGCTTCAGGGCCCCGGGTTCGATTCCTGGCTTGGGTCATTGTCTGTGCGGAGTCTGCACGTTCTCCCCGTGTCAGCGTGGGTTTCCTCCGGGTGCTCCGGTTTCCTCCCACAAGTCCTGAAAGACGTGCTGTTAGGTGAATTGAACGTTCTGAACTCTCCCTCTGTGTACCCGAACAGGCGGCGGAATGTGGCGACTAGGGGATTTTCACAGTAACTTCATTGCAGTGTTAATGTAAGCCTACTTGTGACAATAATAAAAATTATCATTATTATTCCCTCAACCGACCTTAATTATATATTCAAATTCTACACCTGGATTGGGGCTAATTTTCTCACCCAAAGAATAATTAAGTCAAACTGAGACTATTTCATATTTGTTATGGCATAACTCCTTCAAATATGATCAATAGACACAAACCTTTAAATAAGTAAGTGAAAATGTGGAAACAATACTCGGTCTCCAAGGCTTCCAAAAGGTTTGAGATTTTGGACTGCCGGACAAAATGTAACTGAACAATAGCCAGATGTCTTTAATGTTGGTTGGACCACACTTGGAGTATGACGTAGCCACTTGTGATCCACATACTTCTCAAAACATTACCCCCTGTGGTAAAGTTCAGTGGTAGACAGCTCGTTTCATTTGAAGCAATAACCTATGAGATTCTAGTGTCTCCCAGTTAGTCACATCGCGAGGCTGGCAGTCTCCGGATCTAAAGAAATATTGTTGATGTGCCTCTACTAAATTTTAAATGGACAATTAAACATTTACCAGCAATACATTCATCCCAAAAGTGACTGAGCTCAAAGCATTCAGAACTGCTCCAATGTAAACACTCCAATGTACTTCCTTTGCTAATTCCTTTTCCCAAGAGAAATTAAGGATGAGAACAATCTTCCACAAGCCTTAACCTCCATGTCCACCAAGGATTCATTTAAGGACATTTTTTTGAACTTTTAAAATTAATGTTACCATCGTCTGTACTCATTGTGCGTCTCTCAAGAAAATTCCCTGGTGGAAGACTTTGGAGAGAAACCTGACCAAGTACCAATATACAATCCTCATAAGCATATGGATACTAATCTGCATATGTAAACATTGCTGGTAATTGGAATTAAAGGCGATATGTTAGTTACAATTGGTTAAATATACAAGATTGTCTTGCAAGATGTCTTTACAACATGAGCAGTGGTGGCCATCTCTCAGAAATGTACTACGGCTTTATCATTCTAGTCAACCCATGTAAAGTGTAACTTTAGTGTAAAGCTGGAGGTGCACCGCGCCCAGCAATGCAGGATTCACTGTACCTGCAATTAATTTCAGAATGGACAGTAGTTTTTAATTGAATTATATTGGATTAATTAGTGAGTTTGTAGAGCTGGGGAGTGGCGGGGTGGGGGGGGGGGGGGGGGGGGGGGGAGTGGCGGGGGTGGGGGGGGGGGGGGGGGGGCAATAGGTGACATATTTCCCCTTCTGCCTTGCTGGAATGTAAAAGGTGGGTAACAGATTTGAAGTGGAAAAGAAACCTTGGAAATCTCCTCTTGGGTCTGACGAGTGTGGGAAATGCATGTTGGCCTTTTACCAAGGTAGACCGGTACGTTTTCTTATTTCGAGGAGGATAATAACATCAGTGGAGATTTCTTGAACATTTTAAAATTCATTTCATTAAAATAAATTAGTTTATTGATTGAATGCTGATCAGTCCACCTCCGAGCACCTCCCAGAATTCTGTGAACACGCCCACGTTATCGTGGTCACAATACAACTGGGCAGTAGGGCCATCCACCCCTGAGTGGAACTCTGCTTCAGAGGTGGCGTTAAACCTGGGAGAATATCCAATGAAGACTGAAATTTGTAAAATCACAATCTCAGTACCTGAAAGAACATTTGAAGAATATTCCACAAAATAGCTGTTTGCTGGGTTGGAGGTGGGCAGTAGTTTTAACTGTGCATTTATAAAATGTAATTATGTGTCTTTGAAGCTGATGGAAAGTTCTGAAATAATGGGCTCGATTATAATGGCCTCAAGGGGCGTCGTACCAGCGCACCGGTATTTTCCTCACAATGTGGAGGGGGTGGGCTTATGCCATGTAGGAGGTCTGGCAGAATTAACTGTACGAGTGGTGTCAGGCAGAGTGGTAGGGGGCACCCTCCCATGTAGGCCCCCCTCAGCACAGAAGTGGCATCCAACCACCCCTCCCTCCCTTATTGAGACAGGCTGGCGGGCTTCAGTGAGACCTTCGACCCCGGACTCACATGAACACCTGGGTTTGGCGGCCTGAGCAGTGGCCATTGCTTCTGGCTGGTGCTGCTGGGACTACTGAATTGGGAGCCATCTGATGGTGAACAGCTCCCCGAGACGAGACTTCCTCCTGAGGTAGGGGGAGGAAGACACTGCTGCACAGAGAGCAGCTGTCCACCCCCTGACCTTCTGCAGGAGGTGGAGAGAGAGTTGGAGCAGAGACCACGGCACTCTGAAAATCAAACCAAAGAAGTAATAGCAAAAGATTAATGTAATCGTGAGCCCTGCACGATAAACAATGTGATTATAAAGTTATTTTATACTTTTCACAATGCACAACGATTGGCCGGACTTTTGTCTATTTTTGCTGTTGTGTCTTCTTCCCTTAGACAATTTGCACGAACATGAAAATATGGAGGAAAAGATTATCTACGGGGTGGAGAACAGCACCACATTTTTGGAATGTGTCCCTAAATCCCAGCGAGCCCTGGTTTCCTGGCAATTCCAGAGACAGAGTGAGGAACACAAAGATGAGGTACTGATTCCAGCTGCATGCTCAGAACTGCAGAGAGTGAAATCACTCCCGTGATATTCATACATTAACACAGAGTCTTAAACCGATATAAAGGAAAATTAATTCCATTAAAACACAATTGGTGCATTTTGTACCAATATCCTCAATTGTGATTTCAGCTTCTAGATGCTGCGTTTCATCCAGTCCTGGCTTCCTGAAGGTAACAACTAGAATTAGTGATTAAATGATTACTTTGCTCATGTTACAATTGGTGAATGGATTGCTCACCAAAGACCATATTAATTTGTTTACTTTGCTGCATCTCATTTCTCATATTGGTCTCACCTTTCCCGTCTCCTTAACCCCAAACGCATGCACTCTCAACTCCTCCCTCTCACACACCTCACTCTCACACACCTCACTCTCAACTCCTCCCTCTCACACACAGCCTCACACCTCACGCACACACACATCCTCACTCTCACACACATCCTCACACCTCACTCTCACACACATCCTCACACCTCACTCTCACACACATCCTCACTCACACACATCCTCACTCTCACACACCTCCCTCTCACACACCTCACTCTCACACACCTCACTCTCAACTCCTCCCTCTCACACACAGCCTCACACCTCCCTCTCACACACGGCCTCACAACTCACTCTCACACACATCCTCACTCTCACACACATCCTCACACCTCACTCTCACATACAGCCTCACACCTCACTCACACACACATCCTCACTCACACACATCCTCCCTCTCACATACATCCTCACACCTCACTCTCACACACAGCCTCACACCTCCCTCTCACACACGGCCTCACAACTCACTCTCACACACATCCTCACTCTCACACACATCCTCACACCTCCCTCTCACACACAGCCTCACACCTCACTCTCACACACATCCTCACACTCACTCTCACATACATCCTCACACCTCACTCTCACATACATCCTCACACCTCACTCTCACATACATCCTCACACCTCACTCTCACACACATCCTCACACCTCACTCTCACACACATCCTCACTCTCACACACAGCCTCACACCTCATTCTCACACATAGCCTCACACCTCACTCTCACACAGCCTCACTCACACACATCCTCACACCTCCCTCTCACACATATCCTCACTGACACACATCCTCACTCTCATACACATCCTCACACCTCCCTCGCACACACATCCTCACACTCACTCTCACACACCTCACTCTCACACACATCCTCACACCTCACTCTCACACACATCCTCACTGACACACATCCTCACTCTCATACACATCCTCACACCTCCCTCGCACACACATCCTCACACTCACTCTCACACACCTCACTCTCATACACATCCTCACACCTCACTCTCACACACCTCACTCTCACACACAGCCTCACTCACACACAGCCTCACACCTCACTCTCACACACATCCTCACACCTCCCTCTCACACACATCCTCACTCTCACACACATCCTCACACCTCACTCTCACACACATCCTCACACCTCACTCTCACACACAGCCTCACACCTCACTCTCACACACATCCTCACTCTCACACACATCCTCACTCTCACACACCTCACTCACACACAGCCTCACACTCACTCTCACACACCTCACTCTCACACACATCCTCACACCTCACTCTCACACACATCCTCACACTCACTCTCACACACATCCTCACACATCAAACTTCAATTTCCCAAAACTCAAACTGAGATTTTATAAAATCAAATTGGCATTAAGTTGGAAAATATTGATAAATCTGGTTTTATTTTCCGGTGTTTTATTGGCATCAGGTATGACATTATGGCACAGAAAATATTAATGTCTGGAAAACAGTTTATCTTCAGGTCCACAGGACTTTGTTCAGTCAGATTTCATCTATTTTTCCTATACTTTGTCTGGAATGTGTCTGAGATTCTATTACATCCTTCCTTCAATGTTCCAGGATCCAGATTTCCCAGTGTGATCCATGGGTATTCATCTTAATTCTAGATAATCCAACGTTTGGCACCATGGGGAAGTAGAAAACAGGGTCACATTTGGGTGACTTTAAAAAAAAACATGTTACTCGGAGGCACGATTTAATTAATTAGATAGGAATTTTAGTCAAAAGTACATATACATTTTTAACATGTGACTGTTTACCTGATTGGGGCAAATTGTACAATTTAAAATGGTTCATGTTCCATGTTCCTCACTGATTAGGCATAGGGATTCTCCAATAAGGTTTTCTATTCTTTCTAGTTTCGATGTATAGTCTTTCCAACACCCACCCCCCTCCCCCAACCATCCCGAGACAATCTACTGCGTGCTGTATTAGTCTCACTTTAATTTCATTTTGGGGACAATTAACTGAGGAACGTTCAGTCAAAGATGAGGCTGCACAGATTAATAATTCCGTCTGTTTCTTGCATATCGCAAGCATTAATCCCAGAAGCTTTCATCTTGTTACAACTCGATGGCAAAGTGAAGACCAGGACCTTCCTATTTTTTGGTGTGGGAGATGTGAAATACATTCATCATTCGACTGAGTTAGCAGTTTAATTTAGCTTTGTGTGATAGGACACAATTAAAATAAAGAGTAACTCATGACACTTAATTGTTTGTGCTCATCTCCCATCCCAATATTTGGTGATCTGGCAAACTGGTAGTGAAACAGATTGGTTGTGTTTAGGCTGCTATCTATGTCTGTTATCAACAGTAGTGTCGGCAACTTCTTAACTTCCCCAGCAGAGTCTCATTGGTTTTGTAAAGACTTCCCGTGTTTATTGTAAAGAGTGCTAAAAGCCTGTATTTAGTTCAAGAATTTAAGATGTCATAAAGAAACATGGCGACTGTCGTGATGTTTGATGTTTGAGTTGACAGCAGACTTATCAAACCTTTGTTGGTAATGGTCCAGATGCTGAAATGATTGGTGTCACTCTGCAATATGATCTATACCACACTGCCAAGCTTTATACAGATGGTAAAATTCTAGAATCGATCGTTAAGGATGAGATTTCTAAATTCTTGGAAGAGCAGGGTCGGATTAGAACAAGTCAACATGGATTTAGTAAGGGGAGGTCGTGCCTGACGAACCTGTTAGAATTCTTTGAGGAGGTGACAAGTAGGTTAGACCAGGGAAACCCAGTGGATGTGGTCTATCTGGATTTCCAAAAGGCCTTTGATAAGGTGCCACACAGGAGGCTGCTGAGTAAGGTGAGGGCCCATGGTGTTCGAGGTGAGCTACTGGCATGGGTTGAGGATTGGCTGTCTGACAGAAGGCAGAGAGTTGAGATAAAAGGTTCTTTTTCGGAATGGCAGCCGGTGACCAGCGGTGTCCCACAGGGTTCAGTGTTGGGGCCGCAGCTGTTCACCATATATATTAATGATCTGGATGAAGGGACTGGGGGCATTCTAGCGAAGTTTGCCGATGATACAAAGTTAGGTGGTCAGGCAGGTAGTGCTGAGGAAGTGGGGAGGCTGCAGAAGGATCTAGACAGTTTGGGAGAGTGGTGCAGGAAATGGCTGATGCAATTCAACGTGAGAAAATGTGAGGTCTTGCACTTTGGAAAAAAGAATCCAAGCATAGACTACTTTCTAAACGGTGAGAAAATTCATAATGCCAAAGTACAAAGGGATCTGGGAGTGCTAGTCGAGGATTCCCTAAAGGTAAACATGCAGGTTGAATCTGTGATTAAGAAAGCGAATGCAATGTTGTCATTTATCTCAAGAGGGTTGGAATATAAAAGCAGCGATGTGCTACTGAGCCTTTATAAGGCTCTGGTTAGGCCCCATTTGGAGTACTGTGTCCAGTTTTGGGCCCCACATCTCAGGAAGGACATACTGGCACTGGAGCGTGTCCAGCGGAGATTCACACGGATGATCCCTGGAATGGCGGGTCTAACATATGATGAATGGCTGAGGATCCTGGGATTGTATTCATTGGAGTTTAGAAGGTTAAGGGGAGATCTAATAGAAACTTACAAGATAATACATGGCTTAGAAAGGGTGGACGCAAAGAAACTGTTTCCGTTAGGCGAGGAGACGAGGACCCGTGGGCACAGCCTTAGAATTAGAGGGGGTAAATTCAGAACAGAAATGCGGAGACATTTCTTCAGCCAGAGAGTGGTGGGCCTGTGGAATTCATTGCCGCGGAGTGCAGTGGAGGCCGGGACGCTAAATGGCTTCAAGGCAGAGATAGATAAATTCTTGATGTCGCGAGGAATTAAGGGCTACGGGGAGAATGCTGGTAGGTGGAGTTGAAATGCCCATCAGCCGTGATTGAATGGCGGAGTGGACTCGATGGGCCGAATGGCCTTACTTCCACTCCTATGTCTTATGGTCTTATGGACATTCCTGGCCACCTCTGTTCAATAATTCGACACATAATTAGTCCCTGGGATTTAAAAATAAACTCTGACTGATGTTTGCTGAAAGAGAATTTTGCTGCTCTCATTTAATGGCCACTGAGTTAAAATTCCTCAGTGTGTTACTTTCTGTATTTTACTCAATTCTTGTCAACAGTATTAAACACAGGTGTTAATTGGCTTGAAGTAAAATTGAAATGGCAGATAGGAATTTATAAACACCTTATCCAGCGGGCTTAAAATATCACAGATAATTGCAAACACACATCTACTGACTGACTGTCACATACAACTGGACCCCCTTTCAAACAATATCCCCTTCATTCCAGAGAAATGTAATAATAATCTCAGTTTTAAGTAATTGTTACTCCAGTAATTGTGGACAAAGTTTGTTCCGGAATCAGATTTATATTTTAAATCTTACATTTCCACGATCCTCTTGCTTTGTTTGATTTAATACTTCATTAAGAAGAGTTTTTGTTTACCTGTCCTTTCTCCAGCTATTTTTATGTTTTGTTTAAATCCCCCCCTCCCTTACTCTTGTTAATATTCGATGACTGATGACGTGATCCTCCTTCTGCTGCAGATGAAAGCAAATGACAGAGTCATCAAGACCGAACAGGGGCTGTTGCTGCGAAGCCTGCAAAGGAAAGATGCTGGGATGTATATTTGTCAGACTGTGGAACATGGCTTCATGCAGACATTACTCAAGGTGACCCTGGAAATTATTGACACCGAACATCTGGAGGAACTTCTGCACAAAGAGGTAGATGACACCCTGAGGACCAAGGAGAGTCCCAGCATGATGGCTTCAAACCAGAAGGTGTGGTACAGGGACTTCATGCAATTGATAAACCATCCCAACCTCAACACCATGGATGAATTCTGTGAACAGGTGTGGCGGCGGGATCGGCGGCAGAGGAAACAAAGACCAGCGCACACACCTGGAAACGGCAACAAATGGAAACACTTACAGGAGAGCAAGAAAGGTCGAAACAGGAGGACCCATGAGTCGGAGAGGCCACCCAGAAGTGTCTAAAAATACACACCTCTACAGATATTGAATTCAAACAAAATGCAATACATACATTAACTAATTCATTGCATTATGTTGATGTTTACAAGTATATGGGCTGCTCACCAGATACACAACGGCCACCCATTGTCCTTTCTCATCTCCTTTACTCTATTTGTCAATGCAGCATGGTGATTGTCAATGCATTTCATAGTTGGACTGGACTTGCTGTTTCAACGATACATGGAACTGACTGAAATTCGCCAACTCAGTTTGGATAACCTCCCCCAAATGTTTGCTAATGCCAGAATGTGTTAACAATCAATTGCTACTTCCCATTAAAGGACTTTGTGCACAAGGAACACAGAATTGAAGATCAGGTGGGGAAATATAAGATTTATTTGTCAATCTTTCACATGCCTGCTATATGTTAAGGATGACAGTGTGCAATGACAATACTCTGGTGTAAGTGAACCGACAGAGGTGACCAGAGAGCCTTTCAAAGTGCGGCATCAGTAGATCAGTTTAGAGTAATGTGAAACTGTTGAATGCATGGGTCCTACTTTGACCAAAAGATAATGAACACAAAGTTCAGACAAACACATCTACTGATAAACATGCGAGTGGAACCAATGTCACAGGAGTGGGAGGACACTGGATTCAAGAAGACCAAGTTGACTACATTGGCTGGAATATTTACAGTCAGCACAGCGGAGAACGATGAAATTCTATTTTGTGTGTAACAATAACCCACAAACGACAGCATGGTGAATTACCACTTAACAATTGATGGACATGAAGGTGCTGTTCGACTGAAGTAAAAGACCAATGTTCCATCTAATTTGAATAGAACTCCAAAATGTTTACTCAGGCATGTCAAAAGACATTTAATTTGTGTTCTGGTAATGGTGTATTTTATGGAAAGAAGTTTTTAAAAAAGGCTACAGATATGGATCTGGCTGGTAGAATATTTGCGAACATTAGATGGACAAAAGAAAATTTTCAACTTCAATGAAGATTAAATCAGTTAACATTGGTGACTGATATAGTTCCAGGCGAGGAAAACAGCTTTGATTATCAATTGCTTTAAGTCTAGCACGTCAGTGCCCATTAGTAATAAAAATACAGCAGTAAATCTTCCAGAAATAACTTACTGCGCGCTGATACTAATATTCAGAAGGAATCCGGTTGTAGAATGATGGACCAAATCAAAATTCCAAATGATCCCATTGCAGCGTTAAAGTAGCAGTTGTATTGTTGGGAATGGTTGGAGGGTGTGTGGTATTCTTTCTGCCAATGTAAGTCTTCGAAATGTCAGAAAGGCAAGCATGCTCCAAAATGAAAGATAGAGAGCAGTGTGGGTTCCAAAGCCCCACGGTCCATGTATCAGGAGTTGTTGCATTGAAATATACTTTAAATAAAGCAATGGAGTGGTGACAGTGCAAAGTTAGTCAATTGTACTTGCCAGTAAATAATACATATTAAAGTTGAGAGATATTATTTGTAATAAAAATGACAATTGTTGCTGTATCTTAATTGCTTAGGACTTTTCTTTTTAACCTGCTCAGGTTACATTTAATATCCTGTAAAACTAGCTCCAACAGCTAATATATTGGACTATTTCATATTAAGAGAGAAGGTCCAGAATGATCCATCACATAAACTCACTTACTACCTCAGTTGTGCGAGAGGCATCTGTCATTTAGCAATCAGAGAACGAGAGAATCACATGAAAGAAATTCCATTCTCTCCAGCTCTCTCTTTTCTCTCTCAAGGAACAGGTGAAGAGAAAATAAAAAGTTGCTTCTGTTACTCATTTCAAGATAGCCAAGCATGCAGTAACATAGGTAGCAGTCACCTTGAAATTAAAGGAGTAGATGTGTATCGAGGGCATTTAGGGACGGGCAGCAATAGCTGGCCTCGCCAGCGATGCTCACACACGATGAGAAAATAAAGTCCCCCCCCCCCCCCCGGAGGATATATAATATCCTGAAAATGGAGGCTGAAAGGGGGAAACAAGACTACAAGAAAGCATTGCCAACACAAAAATGGGAATAATCGAGGCACTGTTTCCGGTTGGAGTTTTCAGAATGGTCACCTGTCATACTTTTTACAAAACTGAAACCACTGCACAAATATTTCTCTTTACCTAGTTTGAGAAGACAGTGATTTCCAGAGCTCAGACCTGTTTAAAATAGCTTTCGTCACCTTCTGAATTATATCTGAGAACTACTCAGAGCCTGATAAGAAGGTGGACAATCTACCTGGAGGGGCTGGATGCTTATCACTTATCACAATCATCCAAATAATATGCTAGCCAGCGCATTTCCTTCCAATGTCAGCTTGCTGATGCTCTAACTTTTAAAGTATATCGATCACCACTGTGCAAGCATTAAACAGACACCAGAGCAAAGAATTGTCAGGTTCACTGACATAAATTATTCTAGAGGACACAGATATTTCAATATCTGCTCAAATATTTTCTTTATCTTTCTCTCAATTAATATTTTGCAAAAAGTTCATGTATGATTTATTTTTGTCCTTTTACAGAAAATTATATATTACTGTGCAGAGATAACATTAGATGGATAATGACATTCTTACAATTCCTCTCCTGATGCACCTCATCTTCTAGTTGTGCTTGTGTGACCATATTGATATACCCTAAAATGAAAGGATTGTTGGAACAACTTTGACTGGTAACTAAGAAATCCAACAATCCCATTGCGATGCAAGTCACAGAAAGAATGTTAATTACATGCTAAAAATCAGTGGACTGATAATCTAGTGGAGCATTAGCTTCATAGTATTACGTTATTGTTTAAAGGAAAGGTTTATAGATCATAAACAACCAGAATTAACATCCGACTGCATCTTGTGATTTTGACGAGCTTTGTTTGCAGGAGAAATTAATAGTTTTATGGTCTATTAAAAAGTACTGTGTAAAAAAAAATGCATGTGGATGTTCTTTATAGATTGTTTTTCCCCAGTAAACTATACTAGACAGTGATCTTTTCCATTATTTGGTAATTAGCAATACTCTTGTTAAATAGTTCATTTGTTTCTCCACTTGCCTAGACTGGTGTATATATATTTTTGTTAGACAAAGAGGAACAATATTATGTTTTATTGCAACGGTGATAGTCAGTTAGTTTTCATATGTTTGTGCCAGCTATCATAGTGTCTATATAACCTGCCCAGATGAAATGCAAAAGGCTATTTATTTGGCTATTACTGAAACAAGAAGTGTACACTTTACAGTTATTCTAAGCATGTGTATCTGGTAGACGAGTTTTAATTTCTCTATTTATCATTGCATTTCAAAGGGGTACCCTAAAACTGGAAAGGAATATTATGAAAATGCTGCTGTAAATTATTTCTTTTGGCATGTATTCAGTTGTTGAATAAACTTTTCTTTTAAACTATGGAGTTTGCTTAGCTTCTCATTTTCAAACGTCGAGGAGACACCCCAGAAGATAATTCTGTTTGTTGTTGATCTTTGTCTTTGGGACCTGGATGTGATGAGACATATTTGCAGAATTCTCTGATAGACAATCAAGCTCATGAAAGGAATGATTTCTTCTGGTTCCTTGCACAGAACCAGCTCCAACTGTACAAATGGAAATGTTTGTGACAGCTTGAAAGATCCTACTACATTCTACAAACTGTCATATGTTTTTAAATTTAAAATATCTAAAATGAATGATGTACCATCAATTCGACTCAAGACATATTTAGGATCCGAACTGTGGCTTTAATCAGCTAGTTGTTAGCCCGGTGGTCGGGAACTCTGGGTACTTATACCCCGCCTCGAAGGCGGGGCCTACTTGCCTCTTGACCAATTGGAGAGCAGTCACATGACTAGTCCCAACCAATCGGATGAGAGGCACATGACCAGCCAGAGCCAATGGGAAGCAAGTGCTCTGCACCAATGGCAGTGCTCATATCCATACCACCACAATGAACTGTCAGAATTTGGTGCTACAATCAGCTTGAATAGAAATTGCTATTTTTTTTCAATGAAGAAAGCAGACTTTTCTGTGTCTATGCTTACTGTAGTATTGTTGAATCACCCTTATTGTCATTAATGTATATTCATTCTATAAATAATTTAAACAGTGCTGATTTGAGATTTGATTCTGTGAAATTTCCTTATAAACTGCATAAAAATTAAAGCTATTCACAATGTGTATTTTTTGATTTAACCAATTGCTTCTCTTATAATTCAGGCAGATTTTTTAATTGATGTTTTAAGAAAATCAGATTGCACAGCTGAGCTGAAGGTTGATATAAACAAATAAATGATTGTATGGATGAAAATCCAGTGTAGCATTGTCATAACATGAGCAGATAATCTTTCTATTCTTCCAGAAATGGACTATTATACTGATCCAAGCTGTTGTTAGTACAGGACAACTCTGATTCCAGAACAAGACCTAGCTTGATGTCACTCAACATATTCACAAGAGTCTGCCAGTGTTCTGTCAACACAAAGTATACAATGTTTACTAAACAAGAAAAAAAAATCGCTATTACACTAGACAAATAGGTTGGAAAGATTTCTATGCAGATCCCAGAAAATTATTCAAACTTACATGATTCTTTTCAACCCTGACAGACACAAATCCCCAGTGAAGATTTATCACTGTCTCAACATCAAGGTTTCTTGCTTTGGTTAGCTCAGTTTCACATCATTGTCTTCTGGCAAATTGCTGAGCATTCACCAGGTACTTTTTTCAGCTAGTAGCTCCTCCAGAGACCCAAGAACCATAATCTAAACTCAGTATTACTTTAACTTCCGAGCAAACACATCAGCTCCCTAAACTCAGTTCCTCAGCAGGCTTGCAGATTTTTTTATGAGAGAGATTAGGGGCTTGATTCTCCAGTCCCCTAGCCATGTGTTTCTTGGCGATAGGCATTCACTAGTGGCAGGATTCTCTATTCCCACTGCTTGTCAATAGGATTTTCCCATTGAATCCACCCCACACCGGAAGTGCAAACTCCGCACAGACAGTGATCCAAGCCGGGAATCAAACCTGGGACCCTGGCACTGTGAAGCAGCAGTGCTAACCACTGTGCTACTGTGCCGCCCATAGCATCAGGGTCTCCAGAGATCGGGACGCATCTCCCGCTACACCAAGGAGTTCCGGCGAGCGGAGCCCCTCGGTGTGGAAAACGGGGCTATGTGCCTTCGCCACGCGCTCCCCACTGATGCCCGTTCTCTAACCGGGGGCGCATTAAATAGTGGGGTGTTTCTCAGCACTGCGAGCTCGGAGAAACATGCGGCTAAACACACTCTCTGTGGGACTTTGTTCCCATTTAGTTAAATCGTGCCATTAATATTCCTCTGAATATCACAACCTGATGGGGACACAGAGATTTCTATATTCCGGCTGACTCTAATTCCACTCTCAGAAGGAGGAAGACAGACTCAATCACAAAACTAGAAAGCCGCAACATAAATGATTGAAAATCAGAATAGTGCTACAATTTCAGGGATAACTGTCAGTAGAAATTCCTAAATGTGCAACTGAATGAATGACACTCCATCACAACTTCCAATTTACCGGAGATTTTTCAGCCTGTTTTCAACATCATGAGACCGTTGATTAAATAAAACTGGTTTGACCGTTACACAAGTAAATAACCAGAGGTGTGTAATGATGGAGAAATTAGATGTATTTGATTGCAGCCACTATGAAGGATATTGTGGAGGTGGGTTACTCACAGTACATAATACTAATTGGACAGAGAAGGTCAAGCCATGTTAGAATTTTGCTATCGGGGCAGAGGGCATAGGTTTGTGAAGGGAAAGGTTAACAGACATCAGGAGGTGGCTAAAAGTTGGCAGAAGGGATGGCAGAATTTGGATTCTTACAAAACCACTGGATATATTTCAGGGGCGAGGTGGAGGTGATATTCTGGAAGGTTGAACTTGAAGCTAAATATCTTTCTTCAGTTTCTCTTGTGTCCAATGAATGCTTTCAGATTTCAACTAATGCAACCACACGGTTTTGTGGTATATATTTTGGTAAATGAATGAAGAAAAACAGAATGGAATAAAATGTTTCAACAGCGAGTGGTAGTGGATGGAAAGTATTCCGCTTGGAGGTCGGTGACCAGTGGTGTCCCGCAGGGATCTGTTCTGGGACCTCTGCTCTTTGTGGTTTTTATAAATGACTTGGATGAGGAAGTGGAAGGGTGGGTTAGTAAGTTTGCCGATGACACAAAGGTTGGTGGAGTTGTAGATAGTGTTGAGGGTTGTTGCAGGTTACAACAGGACATTGACAGGATACAGAGCTGGGCTGAGAAGTGGCAGATGGAGTTCAACCTTGATAAATGTGGTGATTCATTTTGGAAGGTCGAATTTGAATGCTGAATACAGGGCTAAAGGCAGGATTCTTGGAATTGTGGAGGAACAGAGGGATCTTGGAGTCCACGTACATAGATTCCTCAAAGTTGCCACCCAGGTTGATAGGGTTGATAGGGTTAAGAAGGCTTATGGTGTGTCAGTTTTCATTAACAGGGGGATTGAGTTTAAGAGCCGCGAGGTTTTGCTGCAGCTATATAAAACTCTAGTTCGACCACACTTGGAATATTGTGTCCAGTTCTGGTCCCCTCATTATAGGAAGGATGTGGATGCTTTGGAGAGGATACAGAGGAGATTTAGCAGGATGCTGCCTGGACTAGAGGACATGTCTTATGAAGAAAGGTTGAGGGAGCTAGGGCTTTTCTCACTGGAACGAAGAAGAGTGGATAGCCAGAGACTTTTCCCCAGGGTGGAAATGGCTGTCACGAGGGGACATAATTTTAAGGTGATTGGAGGAAGGTATAGGGGAGATGTCAGAGGTAGGTTCTTTACACAGAGAGTGGTGGGTGTGTGGAATGCACTGCCAGCAGAGGTGGTGGAGTCAGAGTCATTAGGGACATTTAAGTGACTTTTAGACAGGCACATGGACAGCAGTAAATTGAAGGGGTGTAGGTTAGGTTGATCTTAGAATAGGATAAATGGTCGGCACAACATCGTGGGCTGATGGGCCTGTACTGTGCTGTACTGTTCTATGTTCTATGTTTTATAATGTGGGGTAACACTAACCCATTAAACATGCAATTAAACTGTCGCGAAATATTGTACACGATGAACTCTAATTACTTCCAGTTTCTCAGCAAACTGAGAAGCTGTGCTTCATTACATACATTTCCCTTTGAAACGATGTCAAGAGCTAAAACTAAAGTAAACATTCCGAAAGTTAAGGAAATAATGAAGCAAGCATAGCTGACTACTCTTTGATCCATATATGTCTGAGATACAGACCGGATTTTAGTTCCCCAGGATGCGAGCTTGAGTTGGGAAATTTCTTTATTTGATTGATTGATTGATTGTCACATGTACCGAATTACAATGAAAAGTATTTTTCTGCGGCCAAGGGAACACACACAGTAAGTACACAATAGACAAAAAGGTTATTCGACAGAGTACATCGACAACTAGTGATTGGTTACTGTGCGGAACAAGGACCAAACAAAGCCAAACTATATTATTAATGTACTCAGGGTGGTGTGTGGTGGTGGTGGTGGGGGGGGGGGGGGGGGGGGGGGGGGGGGGGGGGGGGGGGGGGGGGGGGGTAGAATGAGGGGGGTCTGTCCTACCGATCACGGAGGCAGAGCATGGTTAGCATTAGGGTTAGGTGAGGACGCAGATGGGCCTCAGAGAGACTTCCTCGGGTTTCTGGAACTTTGCTCTAGTGGTTTCAATAATTGTTTGTCCTTCTCATCCTCACACTCGTATCCTCTAACCCTCACACCAACTCATTTTCGCCCCCAACCCACGACTCTTGCCACTTCATAGCCCCCATACCAGCCCAGTGGTAACCATATGGAGCTATAAAAACACAAACTTCTAACAATTTAATGTAGCTTATTCTTTTCGATTCTCCGGTGAAAAAAACTCGCCTTCATAAAATCCATTGAAATCTCAAGTGTTTGATCTCTTATGAAACCAAACAAATTATTCAGAACCCATATCCTTGTAGCAGCTAATTCTTCAATATTATTATTTAAGTTGTCAATCAAACTTTGAATACAGAAATCCCTGTTGTGATAGTTGTAACTTTTGAAACTCAGTCAAGCATTTGTAATGACATGACGACAGATCTTGGTGAAATGTCAACAAAGAACTCGAAAGAAACCATGACAAGATGCTTCTGTTTTTTCCGAACCTGTGTCTGTCAATCGAAGCAGTCCATCAGGATGGTTTTAAATTCTCTCTTACAGCTGCAGCCTATTTTATTTTTAATTTTAAAAGTGGAAAACTTAAAAAATTGTAGATCATGCCTCTTATATTGACCGTACCCGCCCTTCAAGGGCATTAATGTCAGCTCCATCAATTTGTCATTCCCACACTCGGTGCAATTTTCCAATTTTTTTAAAAAGTGGAATGTAGCCCACTGGCTGGCAGCCTTTCCTGCCATATTGTTTGACACTTTCAAAACAAAGGTGAAGGCAGGGGGGAGGGATCATGGAGGGGGTTGTGGAGGAGAGGGTCGCGGTGGGGTGGGGTGGGGTGGAGGGATCGGGGTGGGGTGGGGTGGGGGGGAGGGATCGGGGTGGGTGGGTGGGTGGGGTGGGGGGAGGGATCGGGGTGGGGTGGGGTGGGGGGGAGGGATCGGGGTGGGGTGGGGTGGGGGGGAGGGATCGGGATGGGGTGGGGTGGGGGGGAGGGATCGTGGAGGGGGTTGTGGGGGGGAGGGATCGGGGTGGGGTGGGGTGGGGGGGAGGGATCGCGGTGGGGTGGGGTGGGGGGGAGGGATCGGGGTGGGGTGGGGGGGGGGGGAGGGATCGGGGTGGGGTGGGGGGGAGGGATCGGGGGGGGTGGGGTGGGGGGTGGAGGGATCGGGGTGGGGTGGGGTGGGGGGGAGGGATCGTGGAGGGGGTTGTGGGGGGAGGGATCGTGGTGGGGTGGGGTGGGTGGGGGGGAGGGAACACGATGGGGTGGGGGGGGAGGGATCGGGGTGGGGTGGGGTGGAGGGATCGGGGTGGGGGTGGGGTGGGGTGGAGGGATCGGGGTGGGGTGGGGGGGATGGATCGGGGTGGGGGTGGGAGGGGAGGGATCAGGGTGGGGTGGGAGGGGAGGGATCAGGGTGGGGTGGGAGGGTAGGGATCGGGGTGGGGTGGGGTGGGGTGGGGTGGAGGGATCGGGGTGGGGTGGGGTGGGGTGGAGGGATCGGGGTGGGGTGGGGTGGGAGGGTAGGGATTGGGGTGGGGTGGGGGGGAGGGATCGTGGAGGGGGTTGGGGGGGGAGGGATCGTGGTGGGGTGGGGTGGGTGGGGGGGAGGGATCGGGGTGGGGTGGGGTGGGGGGGGAGGGATCGGGGTGGGGTGGGAGGGGAGGGATCGGGGTGGGGTGGGGGGGAGGGATCGGGGTGGGGTGGGGTGGGGTGGAGGGATCGGGGTGGGGTGGGGTGGAGGGATCGGGGTGGGGTGGGGGGGAGGGATCGTGGAGGGGTGGGGGGGAGGGATCGTGGTGGGGTGGGGTGGGTGGGGGGGAGGGAACACGATGGGGTGGGGGGGGTCCCACATTATCATGCTGGCTGAGTGAGCTCTGAATGAGCCTGCCCCTCCAACACTTAGGCAACTTTTTAACGGGCGCCCTGATCTGAACAAATAAAAAAATTAACACCCCAGGCAACTCCTCTCCACCAACGGAACCATCCCCCCATTTCCCCCCCCCCCCCCCCCCCCCCCCCCCCCCCCACCACCACCATGGAATGCAGACCGCCCCTGGCACTGCCCACCTACTGCCTCTGGAGGGTGTACCAGGAAAGACCCTTTACCCCCCCCAGGGGCTGTACTCATCTTTGTGCCTCCACCCGGCCCAAGTTGCGATGGACGTGTGATGAGAGCTCAGCAATGTGAATGGACAATCTAACGTGGGGGGACAATCTAACGTGGGGGGACAATCTAACGTGGGGGGGACAATCTAACGTGGGGGGGACAATCTAACGTGGGGGACAATCTACGTGGGGGGGACAATCTAACGTGGGGGGGACAATCTAACGTGGGGGGGACAATCTAACGTGGGGGACAATCTAACGTGGGGGGACAATCTAACGTGGGGGGGACAATCTAACGTGGGGGGGACAATCTAACGTGGGGGGACAATCTAACGTGGGGGGGACAATCTAACGTGGGGGGGGACAATCTAACGTGGGGGGACAATCTAACGTGGGGGACAATCTAACGTGGGGAGGACAATCTAACGTGGGGGGGACAATCTAACGTGGGGGGACAATCTAACGTGGGGGGGACAATCTAACGTGGGGGGACAATCTAACGTGGGGGGACAATCTAACGTGGGGGACAATCTAACGTGGGGGGGACAATCTAACGTGGGGGGGACAATCTAACGTGGGGGGGACAATCTAACGTGGGGGGACAATCTAACGTGGGGGGGACAATCTAACGTGGGGGGGGACAATCTAACGTGGGGGGGACAATCAGGCGCAAACACCTGATATGCATATTGAAGTAAATGTAAAGTACATCATTGGTGAGGGGACGGGACGATCGAGGGGGGAATTCCCCACAACGTTAGAGCCGTTTTGGGTCTCCCGCTTGATTCCCCACCGCCTGCACCATTCCCGTCTCCCAAAAATGGGAATAGAAACTCCTTACAGCAGCCAGAAATGGATTACCTTAGCATTCAGTTCAAATGGCCATGCTGAATTTCCTTCATGTGTCAATCATGCCCCACCCCTTTCCCCTTGCTGCCAAAAATTGGACCTGTCAGAAATCAGACCGGGATTTCCACCCCGAACAGGCGCCGGAATGTGGCGACTAGGGGCTTTTCGCAGTAACGTCTTTGAAGTCTACTTGTGACAATAAGCGATTATTATATTAATATTATAACCAGATCTCCCTCGTCATTTTAAATGTCTGCAGAATCTCCCGAGTCTGCCCCGATCCAGCCAACTGAAGACATTTTCCTAACACATAAATTGATCTTTTTTAATCATTTCACCCCATATATTTTAATAAACTAAAAACATCACGGGGCTGCTGTGTGTAGGATTTAACTTTTGACATAATGAAATTGATCAGCTATCTTTCATCAACAAATGTTATTTTTGTTGGTATTCTGTGATCCTAGTCTTTTGAGCTTTTATGTTGGGCAGTTTTTAATTTGCCAGCAGAAAACTGGAGACAAAATTGTGTTTTTTTAAAAAGAATTTCTAATCTATTTTTCTGCTCTCATATCTAAAACTGTTCTTTTCTCCCATTGCTTATTCCTTATCACTGAGTGCAGGAGAGAATACATTCCACTGTCTGCTCCGACAGCCAGGAACAAGCATTCAGAATTCATGAGGAATAAGGTCTGATGTGGAAATCCACATTGTCAGGATAAGGTGCCTTATAACTAACCTCAAAAAATTATCTCTTACCGTTCTCATCAAATATTCACTTCCCCACATCAGCATTGTGTTGAAGCTGCCAAGAGTGCCAATTTGTAGAGAGATTTGTAGTGCTGAATTGCATCAACCTTATTTATTTAATTCAAGATGTCTGCAGCCAAAGGGCGGAATTTTCTATTGTGGAGACTGTGGGCAGTGCAGGGAAGGAGGGTCAGTGTAGTTCCTGCTGGAGACTGTGGGCAGTGCTGGGAAGGAGGGTCAGTGTAGTTCCTGCTGGAGACTGTGGGCTGTGCTGGGAAGGAGGGTCAGTGTAGTTCCTGCTGGAGACTGTGGGCTGTGCTGGGAAGGAGGGTCAGTGTAGGTCCTGCTGGAGACTGTGGGCAGTGCTGGGAAGGAGGGTCAGTGTAGTTCCTGCTGGAGACTGTGGGCTGAGCTGGGAAGGAGGGTCAGTGTAGTTCCTGCTGGAGATTGTGGGCTGAGCTGGGAAGGAGGGTCAGTGTAGTTCATGCTGGAGACTGTGGGCAGTGCTGGGAAGGAGGGTCAGTGTAGTTCCTGCTGGAGACTGTGGGCTGAGCTGGGAAGGAGGGTCAGTGTAGTTCCTGCTGGAGACTGTGGGCAGTGCTGGGAAGGAGGGTCAGTGTAGTTCCTGCTGGAGACTGTGGGCTGAGCTGGGAAGGAGGGTCAGTGTAGTCCCCGCTGGAGACTGTGGGCTGAGCTGGGAAGGAGGGTCATGTAGTTCCTGCTGGAGACTGTGGGCAGTGCTGGGAAGGAGGGTCAGTGTAGTTCCTGCTGGAGACTGTGGGCAGTGCTGGGAAGGAGGGTCAGTGTAGTTCCTGCTGGAGACTGTGGGCAGTGCTGGGAAGGAGGGTCAGTGTAGTTCCTGCTGGAGACTGTGGGCAGCCCTGGGAAGGAGGGTCAGTGTAGTACCTGCTGGAGACTGTGGGCTGTGCTGGGAAGGAGGGTCAGTGTAGTTCCTGCTGGAGACGGTGGGCAGCGCTGGGAAGGAGGGTCAGTGTAGTTCCTGCTGGAGACGGTGGGCAGCGCTGGGAAGGAGGGTCAGTGTAGTTCCTGCTGGAGACTGTGGGCTGAGCTGGGAAGGAGGGTCGGTGTAGTTCCTGCTGGAGACTGTGAGCTGTGCTGGGAAGGAGGGTCAGTGTAGTTCCCGATGGAGACTGTGGGCTGTGTTGGGAAGGAGGGTCAGTGTAGTTCCCGATGGAGACTGTGGGCAGTGTTGGGAAGGAGGGTCAGTGTAGTTCCTGCTGGAGACTGTGGGCTGTGCTGGGAAGGAGGGTCGGTGTAGTTCCTGCTGGAGACTGTGGGCTGTGCTGGGAAGGAGGGTCAGTGTAGTTCCTGCTGGACACTGTGGGCAGTGCTGGGAAGGAGGGTCATGTAGTTCCTGCTGGAGACTGTGGGCAGTGCTGGGAAGGAAGGTCAGTGTAGTTCCTGCTGGAGACTGTGGGCTGTGCTGGGAATAACGGTCAGTGTAGTTCCTGCTGGAGACTGTGGGCAGTGCTGGGAAGGAGGGTCAGTGTAGTTCCTGCTGGAGACTGTGGGCTGAGCTGGGAAGGAGGGTCAGTGTATTACCTGCTGGACACTGTGGGCAGTGCTGGGAAGGAGGGTCTGTGTAGTTCCTGCTGGAGACTGTGGGCTGTGCTGGGAAGGAGGGTCAGTGTAGTTCCTGCTGGAGACTGTGGGCTGAGCTGGGAAGGAGGGTCAGTGTTGTTCCTGCTGGAGACGGTGGGCAGTGCTGGGAAGGAGGGTCAGTGTAGTTCCTGCTGGAGACTGCGGGCAGTGCTGGGAAGGAGGGTCAGTGTAGTTCCTGCTGGAGACTGTGGGCTGTGCTGGGAAGGAGGGTTAGTGTAGTTCCTGCTGGAGACTGTGGGCTGTGCTGGGAAGGAGGGTCAGTGTAGTTCCTGCTGGAGACTGTGGGCAGTGCTGGGAAGGAGGGTCAGTGCAGTTCCTGCTGGAGACTGTGGGCAGCGCTGGGAAGGAGGGTCAGTGTAGTTCCTGCTGGAGACTGTGGGCTGAGCTGGGAAGGAGGGTCAGTGTAGTTCCTGCTGGTGATCATTCCTGATGTTTCAGATCCTGATGATTCAGTTCCTGATGATTCAGTTGCTGAAGATTCAGTACCTGATGATTCAGTACCTGATGATTCAGTTGCTGAAGATTCAGTTCCTGATGATTCAGTTGCTGAACAGGTTTTTTGGGTCGGTCTTCACAGTGGAAGACACAAATGACATGCCAGTGACTGATAGAAATGAGGCTATGACAGGTGAGGACCTTGAGACGATTGTTATCACTAAGGAGGGAGTGATGGGCAAGCTAATGGGGCTAAAGGTAGACAAGTCTCCTGGCCCTGATGGAATGCATCCCAGAGTGCTAAAAGAGATGGCTAGGGAAATTGCAGATGCACTAGTGATAATTTACCGAAATTCACTAGACTCTGGGGTGGTCCCGGTGGATTGGAAATTAGCAAACGTGACGCCACTGTTTAAAAAAGGAGGTAGGCAAAAAGCAGGAAATTATAGGCCAGTGAGTTTAACTTCGGTAATAGGGAAGATGCTGGAATCTATCATCAAGGAAGAAATTGCGAGGCATCTGGATAGAAATTGTCCCATTGGGCAGACGCAGCATGGGTTCGTAAAAGGCAGGTCGTGCCTAACTAATTTAGTGGAATTTTTTGAGGACATTACCAGTGCAGTAGATAACGGGGAGCCGATGGATGTGGTATATCTGGATTTCCAGAAAGCCTTTGACAAGGTGCCACACAAAAGGTTGCTGCATAAGATAAAGATGCATGGCATTAAGGGTAAAGTAGTAGCATGGATAGAGGATTGGTTAATTAATAGAAAGCAAAGAGTTGGGATAAATGGGTGTTTCTCTGGTTGGCAATCAGTAGCTAGTGGTGTCCCTCAGGGATCCGTGTTGGGCCCACAATTGTTCACAATTTACATTGATGATTTGGAGTTGGGGACCAAGGGCAATGTGTCCAAGTTTGCAGATGACACTAAGATGAGTGGTAAAGCGAAAAGTGCAGAGGATACTGGAAGTTTGCAGAGGGATTTGGATAGGTTAAGTGAATGGGCTCGGGTCTGGCAGATGGAATACAATGTTGACAAATGTGACGTTATCCATTTTGGTAGGAATAACAGCAAACGGGATTATTATTTAAACGATAAAATATTAAAGCATGCTGCTGTGCAGAGAGACCTGGGTGTGCTAGTGCATGAGTCACAGAAGGTTGGTTTACAAGTGCAACAGGTGATTAAGAAGGCAAATGGAATTTTGTCCTTCATTGCTAGAGGGATGGAGTTTAGGACTAGGGAGGTTATGTTGCAATTGTATAAGGTGTTAGTGCGGCCACACCTGGAGTATTGTGTTCAGTTTTGGTCTCCTTACTTGAGAAAGGACGTACTGGCGCTGGAGGGTGTGCAGAGGAGATTCACTAGGTTAATCCCAGAGCTGAAGGGGTTGGATTATGAGGAGAGGTTGAGTAGACTGGGACTGTACTCGTTGGAATTTAGAAGGATGAGGGGGGATCTTATAGAAACATTTAAAATTATGAAGGGAATAGATAGGATAGATGCGGGCAGGTTGTTTCCACTGGCGGGTGACAGCAGAACTAGGGGGCATAGCCTCAAAATAAGGGGAAGTAGATTTAGAACTGAGTTTAGGAGGAACTTCTTCACCCAAAGGGTTGTGAATCTATGGAATTCCTTGCCCAGTGAAGCAGTTGAGGCTCCTTCATTACATGTTTTTAAGGTAAAGATAGATAGTTTTTTGAAGAGATTAAGGGTTATGGTGTTCGGGCCGGAAAGTGGAGCTGAGTCCACAAAAGATCAGCCATGATCTCATTGAATGGCGGAGCAGGCTCGAGGGGCCAGATGGCCTACTCCTGCTCCTAGTTCTTATGTTCTTATGTTCTTATGATGATTCAGTTGCTGAAGATTCAGTTGCTGATGATTCATTTCCTGATGATTCAGTTGCTGAAGATTCAGTTCCTGCTGCTTCAGTACCTGATGATTCAGTTGCTGAAGATTCAGATCCTGATGTTTCAGTACCTGATGATTCAGTTACTGAAGATTCATTCCTGATGATTCAGTTACTGATGATTCAGTTGAATTAGAGATGATGAGAACAGTGACTAATCCTGGCAGATCGGAGGAGATCATTCATCCCCTTGTGGCATTGGGAGGCTGTCCTCCTTCGGAGGCCATTGGCATTGACGGGGCAGCTGGTTCCTTGGCTTTAACAGCCCTCAGTTCCCAGCAGCTTCCCTTTCCTTGAAGAGAGTGAGCTGTGCGTAGGGACGGCCTTTAAATATTGCACCCGGATTACTGTAGGTCAGAGGTCACGGCCAGGAAAGCGAATCAGAGACGTCCCAGCCAGCGATCCAATGTAAAACCTGTGCCTCTGCATTAAGGGTACAAACAGCAGCCATTGGCTTTGATGGCTCAAAAACCGCTTTCCCAACCCAAAACCGGACTTTGCTGATTTTTGGGAACAACACCATCCAGGAAGTGGATCAAACTGGATAGTTATTTCAAACAAACCAGCACATGTACAAGAGGCAAAACATCCTTCCTCTGTGCCTATGATTCTGTGAAGTCAAAATATCACAATTAAGTGACCTCAGAGTTGAAGTTGATGTTCAAAGGATAATCTCTGCAACCTTGGAACCTAACACATCCAGTGGAGGGCATTAACCCCTTGCTGTCCAGAGAACAAAGGAAGGGCAGTTTGAACTCTCTTTCAGTGCAAAGTGACCAAGTGAATTGTTCAGAAACAAAACATTCCGACACTGCCTAACAGCCTTGAGGCCGTCACTGTGAAAGTGCTCAGGTTTCCAGGGAATAGAAGGAATAATGAAAGCTGTGTGTCAACACGGAGACATTGAATATGTTGGCAGGTATTTCCCTGTTTATCCTGATTGCCAGGAGGGTTTCTTGATAAGTACAGACAGTTTGATGAAGTGAAAAATATATGGAGGAACATTGGCCATAAACAGAACTTAGTGTAGTTGCTGTGTTTCAAAGCAGATGTAAGAGGTTGTCTGATTTCTGAACTCTCTTGAGGCAAGAGCAGGTGATATAATTGGCCGTCTTGGCGATGGTAGCATACGGTATTCATTTGGGCCGAAGCTCCTTTTCACTGTAATAAGGACCTTCTTATGTGTAAGATGGATTTATGTAGAAATTCCACAGGATTTAGGGATTGCTCAACTTGAATCCTTTTTTGTTTGTGTTGCTAGATTGCATATTTTCATTGCATGGTTAGTAGGTACCGTCTAATGCTAACGCTAATCAGATACTATTATTTATTCATGTGGGGGCAGCACTGCAAGGCCAGCTTTATTCACATTACCAACTGTCCTTACCATCCACCCGCTTGCTCCTCTCCCATCACGCCAGCCGGCAGGTTTATAACCACCATACCACGGGATAACAGCAGAGGCCCTGTGGCAGCTGGCATGGGTCCATCATGTCACCATTGAAATCACTTCCGCATCACAGACCCACAGCCCACCCACCGGGCTTCAACCTGCCGCACCAACATTGGACCCCCCCCCCCCCCCCCCCAACCATTTCCGCAGTGGCCAAGGCCTTTGTGCAGCAACTTGGCACAACTTGGGGTCATTGCAGGGCACCCGGACAACAGCTGTGGTTCCCCCCAGATCAATAACTCACATCACTGAAGACTGCCCCTGACAAGATTCAGCTGAGGCCTCGGAGAGATCCATTTAGACTGCGGAAGCTATTGGCCGGCTTGGTGATTACTGAACGCGCTAAAATAAACCATTTTCCTTGAGAGGGTGATGTTGACCTAACTGTTTGAAAACAGCTGAGTGTCTCGCTAGGCCATTTCAGATGGCAGTTCTGTTTTAACCACATTAGTGTGAGTCTGGAGTCACACCTCAGATCAGGAGCTGGATTCTCCGTTTCAGGGACTATGTCCCCACGCCGTCGTGAAAACTGTGGCCTTTTACGCCTGAAAAACTGGTGTCAAAAGGCTATAGATTCACAGCCCTGCAGGGGGCTAGCAGGGAGCGTGGTGGAGCCCCCAGCACTTCCGGGTCGCGCATGCAAACAGCGACGGCCTCCAGCAAGGGGCTGGATTCTCCGCACCCCGATGCTGAAATCGCGCCCGGTGCTGGGGTGGAGAATCCAGTTCCACAAGTGGAATCGGGACTGGGGCCGATTCCTCGATTCTCCATCCCCCGAAAAGCAGTGTACTCAGGGAGTACGCCACGCCGCGTATCCACCACCTGTGGCCATGGTTTGAGGCCCATCCAGCTATTCCCCGTCCCCGACCGGCTGAATTCCCGATGGCATGGATCTAAATCGGTCCTGCCATTCGGGATACTCGCGTGGCAGCTGCAGATTTAGTCCGGGGCCGTCACAGTCGGGAGAGGGCTGATCGGAGGGGGGGGGGGGGGGGGGGGGGGGGGGGGGCTCAGACAGGACTGGGGTATTTTTGAGCAGGCGTGCGGCCTGTGGGCTGAGTCTGCCACGGAACACAGTGTGGCCACTGGCTGGAGGCCGCCGCTTTGCGAATGCCCCGACCTCTGACCCGGAAATGCACGGAGCTGTATCGGCAGCTGGAGCTGCAAGCTCCATGACAGCTGCCTGCTATCCCCCAGCAAGGCTGTGAATCTGTGGCCTTTTGATGCCAGTTTTTCTGGCGTAAAAGACCACAGCCACAGTTTTCACGATGGCGTGGGGACATTGCCCCTGAAACGGAGAATCGAACCCGAGGACATCAGATTTCATTCCCTGAAGAAAGCTAAGCCAAATGGGTTTTTTCACAGTCCATGGTATTTTCATGGCCATTACTGAGGGTTATTTGTATTGAAATGCTGTGTGTATTGATAATACTCCCATGCTGATATTAGGTTGGGAATCACCATGACAATAGGCTCAAGATGAGCTGGTGTGTGTCTCGGTGCAGAAACTGTGGACACTGCTGTCTCCCTTTCCCTGCCACTCTCAGTGATAGAGGTCACGAGGAATGGCGCTGCTGTCGAAGGCTGCTGAGTTGTTGAAGTGCAGCCTGTAGATTTTACATATTGCAGCCAGTGAGCCAATGAGAGGAGGTAGGTATTTAGCCATATGGCAGTGGAGATCACCCTTCCTGTTGTATCCTGAATGGTATTGAGCTTCTTGTATGATCTATCGCCACTCCTTTCCATCACACTACCCTCCTGAGCCTTTGTTCAGAAATTGTGATGGGTCAGGCTACAAACTACTCATCACAGAGTGTGCAGCCCTGCTCTTGTAGCCATATGGTTGAAACAGTTGATCCACATAAGCTCCCATTCAATGGTCACCACCAGAATATTGATGGCCGTGGCATTGAAGATCAACTAGAATTGGATGTTTCTTCTCTGGTGGCAAATGTTCGTTTTCAACCACTTAGGTGGTGGGAAATCTACCTGTCACTGCCCAGGCTGGCAGGTTACACAAGGTCCACTGCAGTTGCTTCATTACCAGAAGAATTGGCAGACTGCTAAGCCTTACTGAATTGTGACCTATCTTCCTGACCTTGTGATGGAGGGAAATCCATTGATGGACAAAGCGATTGAAGACGTTTGGACCAAGGTTATTTCCTGAGAATCTCTTGCAGCAGTAACCTGAGCTTCTAATGATCGGTCTTGAACAAACATGGTTTGTTAGGCTGAGCCGATTGTGGCTCTTGCTTTGCCTTTCATAGTTACACTGGACTAGCTCAGATACAGAGGTACAGAGTCTGCAGCAATACAAACCAGTCAGCCAATCTGACTGAAGCTGAATCAATTGGTTGGACCTCAGGATCTGGCTTAATGGATACATCACTTTGGCATTTTGAGTTGACAAAGTCAGCAGACATTTCAGTTTTGTCTGTGAAATACCTGGTTTGTTTTCACTGTGAATGAAGAAATGTTCAATGAATTACTCCTCCCATGAGCTGCCTAACTGCCCACCAGCATCCACAATTGGACGTGATGAGGTAATAGAATTTTATTCTGATCATTGATTGTGAATAATTACCATTATCTCTCGCCTGCCGCTTTTTCTGTATAACTCCAGAGGTCTCATGTTGCTTTTACATTAAATAAAACTCAGTCTGTACATGGGTTAGAGTCGCTACCTGAAATAATATATAAATAGCCTCTTGGTAGTACAGAACTTGAGGATTGCTGGAAAAAAGAGACAAGCTGTCGAAGTTTTGCATCTTGCATTCATCAGGACAGATGTCAGAGTACCAAATTTCAAAGAGAACAATAATTTATACTGCATCAGAAAATGGATGCTGATTGGTTGGCATGGCAGCTCTGATTGGTTGAGACGTTACAATGATGAATGCACCATAGAACCATAGAAAAGATGATACAGCATAGAAGGGAGCCATTCAGCCTAGCTTATCCATGTTGACCCAAGGACACCCAGGTGCCCTTTCTAATGCCATCTTCCTGCACCTGGTCCATAGCCCTGTAACTTACAGCATATAAGGTGCAGATCCAGTTACTTTTAAAAATAGTTGAGGGTCTCTGCCTCCACCACCAACTCGGGCAGCGAATTCCGGACACCCACCAGCCTCTGTGGAAAAGATTTTTTCTCATGTCACCTCAGCACCTTCTGCCACTTAGATTGAATCTATGACCCCTGGTTTTTGAACTCTTTGTCAAAGGAAACAGGTTCCTTCTGTTTACTCTGTCTCTACCCCTCACAATTGTGTAAACCTCAATCATGTCACCCCTCAGCCTTCTCTGTTCCAATTAAAATTACCCCAACCTCTCCAATCAGGAAGCTATTGTCCCACATGATTCGTTTATTCAAAACAGGTGCAATGTCGGGACATGTTCTTTTTTTGTGCAGAGAACAAGAGCGGGATTCTCCATTGCCCGACGTTGATATCGTAATCAACGATAGGGTGGAGAATCCACAATGATGCCCAAATCAGGGTCGGCACAGTTTGCCGCCGGTCAGCCATGCTCTGCCCCCTCCAAAATGGCCTAATTGCATTGTGCGCTATGCGGTGTTGCAACTGCATTGGCGTGTATTGCCAGGCCCTCCCACATTGGCGTGTATTGCCAGGCCCTCCCACATTGCTCCGCCCCCGATGGTCCGAGTTCCCAACTGCGTGGGACACGTGTGGTCTCGGTGGTTGGGAAACCGACGTGGTGGCTGCAGAATGTGTCCAGCGCCGCCACACACGGCCGGGGTCTGTGCCGCTGGCCGGGGTGGGGGGGGTTTGGGGGGCATCTGCGAGGGTGGGGGCAACTGGTGGGGAGTGGCCATGGGGTGGCCTGTGGGGATAGTCGGTCGGGGACCCGCATGGCCGGTGTCATGTTGTACAGCGCAACCGCTACAGGGCGTCGCCGTGCGCATGCGCGTCCATTCTCCGGCCATTTTTGGCGCGGGAACAAGGGGTTTCACCCGGCGCTGCTGCTAGCTCCTCACCTGTCCCGAAATTGGTGAGTGGTCGCCGCCGATTTTTGGGTGGTAAAACATCTGCGGAGTCTCCATTCGAAGAATTTTCATTTGAAGAATCCAGCCCCAGGATCTGCAAATGAATATATGTAATTTCTCGCAAAGTTCTAGTAAATGAGCCACATTGCGAGCCTGACTAATAATCTTAAATTGATTGTTGATGTAATTCATAGCGCACTCGGGATTGTTCAGTAAGTGCTGTCCAATCACATCTAACTTTAGACATTATGTTTTGTGTTTTGCAAGCAGGGGTTGTTTGTCTGTGTTCAGTCCTCTGCCTGTTGAGAACTGCCGGAGTGAGATGGTGTACTATATCGTCATACTTCTCTCAAACAGGTGAACTAAAGATCACAATAAAAGCAATCTAAAGCTCTTATATAAACAGCTTGGGCATTTAAGAAATGTATAATTTCTCACTGTCAATTTCACATTTCCCTATGTTCAATCAAAACTAAACAAGACGATTGAAACAATAACGAAAGCAAACCGATCCATTTAAAACCAATTTTACTGTTGGGTTAATCATAAAACCTCTACAGTGCAGAAGGAGGCCATTCGGCCCATCAAATCTGCACCAACTCTCTGAAAGAGCACTCTACCCAGGCCCATGTCCCCATCCTATCTCTGTAATCCCATCTAACCTGTGGACACTAAGGGTAATTCAGCATGGACAATCCACCTAACCTGCACATCTTTGGATTGTGGGAGGAAACCGGAGCACCCGGAGGAAACCCACGCACACACGGGGAGAACATGCAAACTCCACTCAGTCACCCAAGGCTGGAATTCAACCCGGGTCCCTGGAGCTGTGAGGCAGCAGTGCCAACCACTGTGCCATCGTGCCGTGTGCCACCGTGCCATCTGCATGTATCACAGATATTTCTCTCCAGACATCAGGGGCGGGATTCTCCCAAAGGGAGACAAAGTGCCGACGCCGGAGTGAAAACCGGAGTGTTTCACTCCGGCATCGGAGGCCGCTCCTCGCCCCCTATTCTCCCACCCCCAGGGGGCTAGGAGCGGCGCGCGTCAATCTCGGGCGCCGGGCATTGGCGCCCGCGTCAAAACGGCGCCGCCTGAATGACGCGGCCGGCGGTGTCTAAATGATGTCACCCGCGCATGCGCGGTTACCGTCCTGCCCTCCGCCGCCCCGCAAGACATGGAGGATTGATCTTGCGGGGAGGCGGAGGGAAAAGAGTGCGTCATTCAGAGACGACGGCCCGACGATCGGTGGGCACCAATCGCGGGCCAGACCCCTCCTGAGCACCCCCCCTGGTGCTCGATCCTCCCTCCACCCCCCACAGGCCCCATACGCAGTGGCCGCGCGCTGTTCACGCCGGCAGCGACCAGGTGTGGTTGGCGCCAGTGTGAACCGGTCGGATTCGGCAGGCCGCTCGGCCCATCCGGACCAGAGAATTGCCGCTCGACCGGAGCGGCGATTCTCCGAGCGGCCTGTCGCAAAATGCAACACGCCGTTTTGGGGGTGGGGGTTGGAGAATCGCGTGCGGGTGCCAGGGCGGCGTGGCGTGAATCGCCCGGCACTCCCGCCATTCTCCCACCCAGCGTGGGGGTCGGAGAATCGCGCCCCAGTTAACCTAAAATATCGGCTGTAAATTCCCACCAGCTCTGTTTTAGTCAGAGTTGGCAACATCTTCATGAAACTCACTTTCTTACTCTCAGTCGATACAGAACCCCATTCACAAGAATTCTTAGTTTTAATCAAATATTTTCACAAAAAATGTTCGCCAGAGAGAAAATAAAAATACCTTTGTTAAAATAATATTTTTGATTTTTCATATTACAGAAGGAGCCATCTGAGTTTAATGTGATATTTTTATGCAGGTCACAACACACAGAGTATAATATGCCGTGATAGTTTTCAGCTGTATAAATGATTCTGATGTGTTGGCTTAGTGTGTGGTCTTTCCTTAAAGTAAGTTGAGTGAAAGACTGTTTTATCAGAAAAAATGGTCATCTTGTCCTGCAAATAAACAGTCAATATAAATTAATATCTACCCTGACGTTAACAAGCTAACTTGCTTGACAAAAAGCAGCAATGACTTTGGTATTCTAGTGGCATTACTGCACCATTATAATGTGGGTGATAGAGGAGTTACTGGGCATTATCAGGATGCATCGATTAGAAACACCTTCAGGCTTTTGTACAGCTGCTGTGCAATGTTGTTCAACATACGGCAAATAAATTTCAATTTTTATATTGATAGTCTTTCTGAAATGTGACAGCTTATTGGTGCTTTCCACTAACAGATTAACTCTGCTGTATACTTGTTGCTTGTGAATAGACTTGTTGCCTATTTATATTTGAAGCAGCCAGCACTATCCAGTATACCTCTTGTACAGAAGGACAGAAATGGAAGAGAGGAGTTAGAACAGACAAAGGAGAAATATTCTTTATTATTGTCACAAGTAGGCTGACATTAACACTACAATGAAGTTACTGTGAAAAGCCTCTAGTCGCCACACTCTGGCGCCAACTCTGGTACACAGAGGAAGAATTCAGAATGTCCAAATTACCTAACAGCACTTTTTTTGGGACTTGTGGGAGCACTCGGAGGAAGCCCACACAGACACAGGGATGGAGTTTAATCCGGACAAATGTGAGGTCATGCATTTGGAGGATCAAATCTAGGCAAGAATTATACTGTAAACCCTAACCCTAACTCTTAGGAACATTAACATGCAGAGGTATCTGGGCGTGCAGGTTTACAGTTACTGAAAGGTGGCAATACAGATGGCCAAGGTGATTAAGAAGGCATATGGCATGCTTGCCTTCATCAGCCGGGGCACTGAGTTCAGGAGTTGGGAAATCATGTTGCAGCTGTATAAAACCTTGGTTAGGCCGCATTTGGAGTATTGCGTGCAGTTCTGGTCACCACATTATCAGAAGGATGTGGAAGCTTTGGAGAGAGTGTAAAGAAGGTTCACCAGGATGTTGCCTGGTCTCGAGGGTGTTGCCTGGTCTCGAGGGTGTTGCCTGGTCTCGAGGGTGTTGCCTGGTCTCGAGGGTGTTGCCTGATCTCAAGGGTGTTGCCTGGTCTCGAGGGTGTTGCCTGGTCTCGAGGGTGTTGCCTGGTCTCGAGGGTGTTGCCTGGTCTCGAGGGTGTTGCCTGGTCTCAAGGTTGAATAAACTAGGATTGTTTTCACTGGAAAGACGGAGGCTGAGGGGAGACCTGATAGAGGCATAGACAGGGTGGATAGTCAGAGGCTTTTTCCAACGGTGGAAATGTCAATTACAAAGGGGCACAGGTACAAGGTGAGAGGGGGAAAGTTTAAGGGAGATATGCAGGGTACGTTTTGATGCGTGTCGCGTCTTTTCGTCCGACGTCATTTCGTCCAACGACACTTCGTCCACGTCTTTTGGTCCAACGTCTTTTTGTCCGCCCGTCTTTTGGTCCAACGTCACTTCGTCCAATTATCCAATTACAAATTAACTCCGTATAAAACCATTTAATTGATAAAATGCAAGTACAATACAGCAAGTGAATTTAATTGCTAAAATGCAAGTAATTGATAAAATGCAAGTAAAATGCAAGTTGAAAAATGTAGTTAAAAAGTTAAAAATCTAAAAATGCAGTTATAAAATCTAAAAGTTTACTAATTACTTAAAATTCCCGAAATTACTTAAAATTGATGTAAATTGTAAATTCCCGAAATTCCCTAAAAGTTAGATTTCCAGAACTGTACCCGAGAGAGAATAATGGGGAGAGGACAAGATGATTTGATATTCTACAATTCCGACAGACACAGATATAAGTGGGAGTCTAATTGGATTTAGACAATGAGTGCAGTTCTGAAAGAAGCAGGTTTAAACTCGATTTTCGTCGAGTGATTAAAACCTCTGGTTGACAGTGGGTTCTGACATTACAGGTCTGAAATGATCAAATATTCCATCAGATACAATGGCTCTCATCACGCTGGAGCATACATGGGTGAATATCCTGCAGCTTATCTTAATAATGTCTGGAGATCAAGCAGCACAAATGCAGAACTCAACTTCAAGAGGCGAAATAGGTGGAGAGGATCCTTGAGCACTAACATTGAAAAACTAAATTAAACTATTTGTAATTGGATAATTGGACGAAGTGACGTTGGACCAAAAGACGGGCGGACAAAAAGACGTTGGACCAAAAGACGTGGACGAAGTGTCGTTGGACGAAATGACGTTGGACGAAAAGACATAGCACCGTTTTGATGCACTATCAATTATGACGAAACCAGAGTAGAGAGTAATCGAGGCTTTATTACGCAGAGATGCGTAGCCTCCTACAGCAACTGCTGCTGAAATGGCTGCAGCTCGGAGAGCCCACACATTTATACTCTGCCTACTGGGCGGAGTCAGCAGGCAGGGATCTACCCCCGTACCTGTAGTACAGAGGCCTTACCATAATACACCTTATATACGATATATACAATACAACAATACAACAGTGGTGACTACCAAATTCACCCCCTGTTAAAAAAAGAGTCCAGTGGGGGGTGGTGGAAGGCTATTTACATACAGGTGTTTAACATTTTAAGGAAAGTTTTCAAATTCAGACAATCGGGTGCCTTGATCCTCCGTTGCGAGCGCCGCAGTCCCGGTGGCGATGCAGGCGTCAGTTCGGGCGTCGGTGACTCTGGGAGCGTGACGACCTCATCTTCATCCCCGGGTGGGACCAAGGACAGGACAGATCGTGCTGGAGCGGGGCCTGTGGTGGGGTGCACTGGGGAGAGGGAGGGTGGCACCAGGGCAGCGGGGGGGGGGGGGGGGAGGGGGAGCCAGCTGGCGCTAGGTCCCTGAGGGAGACTGTGTCTTGGCGGCCGTTGGGATACGCTACGTAGGTGGACTGCGGGTTCGCATGGAGTAGCTGTATCCTCTTAACCAACAGGCCCCCCTTGTGGAGCCGCACATGCTTGCGGAGGAGAACGGGTCCTGGAGCTGCCAGCCACGTTGGGAGCGAAATCCCGGAGGTGGACTTCCTGGGGAAGGCAGACGTTCATGGGGAGTTTCGTTAGTCGCAGTGCAAGGTAGCGACCGAATGGAGTGAAGGGTGCCAGGGAGCACCTCCTGCCAGCGGGAGGCTGGGAGATTTCTAGAGTGTATGGCCAGCTGGACGGACTTCCAGACCATCCCATCTCCCGCTCCACCTGCCCGTTTCACCAGGGGTTGTAGCTGGTCGTCCTGCTCGAGGCAATGCCCCTGTTGAGCAGGTACCGACGCAGCTCATCGCTCATAAATGAGGATCCCAGTCGCTGTGGATGTAGGCGGGGAAACCGAACAGAGGAAAGATGGTGTTGACGGCTTTGATGACGGTGGCAGACGTCATATCGGGGCATGGGACGGCGAAGGGGAATCTGGAGAATTCGTCGACCACGTTAAGAAAGGGCGTGTTTCGATCGGTGGAGGGGAGTGGCCCTTTGAAGTCCACGCTAAGGCATTCAAAGGGGTGGGAGGCCTTCACTAGGTGGGCTCGGTCTGACCGGTAGATGTGCGGTTTCCACTCCACGCAGACCTGGCAGTTTCTGGAGATAGCCCTGACTTCCTCGATGGAGTTGGGCAGATTGCGGGCCTTTATGAAGTGAAAAAAACGGGTGACCTCAGGGTGGCAAAGGTCGTCGTGTAGGGTCCGGCGTCGGTCTACTTGTGCGCTGGCACATGTACCTCGGGATAGGGCATCGGGGGGTTCGTTGAGCTTACCGGGGTGATACAAAATCTCGGAATTGTAGGTGGAGAGCTCGATCCTCCACCTCAAGATCTTATCATTTTTGATCTTGCCCCGCTGTGTGTTATTGAACATGAAAGCAACCGACTGTTGGTCAGTGAGGAGAGTGAATCTCCTGCCAGCCAGGTAATGCCTCCAATGCTGCACAGCTTCTACGATGGCTTGGGCCTCCTTCTCGATGGAGGAGTGCCGAATTTCAGAGGCGTGGAGGGTGCGTGAAAAGAATGCCACGGGCCTGCCTGCCTGGTTGAGGGTGGCGGACAGAGCGATGTCTGATGCATCACTCTCGACTTGGAATGGTAAGGTCCATCGACCGCATGCATCGCGGCCTTTGCGATGTCGACCTTGATACGGTTGAAGGCCTGGTGAGCCTCGGCCGTCAGAGGGAAAATGGTGGAGTGGATGAGTGGGCGGGGCTTGTCTGCATAGTTTGGGACCCACTGGGCGTAGTAAGAAAAGAACCCCAGGCATCGTTTGAGGGCCTTGGGGCAGTGGGGAAGGGGGAGTTCCGTGAGGGGGCGCATGCATTCGGGGTCGGGCCCTAGGACCCCATTTTGAACCACATAGCCGAGGATGGCTAATCGGTTGGTGCTGAACACTCACTTCTCCACTTCTCCTTGTTGTAGGTTAGGTTGAGGAGTTTGGCGGTGTGGAGGAATTTGGAAAGGTTAGCGTCGTGGTCCTGCTGGTCATGGCCGCAGATGGTGATGTTATCCAGGTAGGGAAAAGTGGCTCACAGTCCGTACCAGTCAACCATTCGGTTCATCTCCCGTTGGAAGACCGAGACCCTGTTAGTGACGCCGAAGGGAACCCTAAGTAAGTGGTAAAGGTGGCCGTCTGCTTCAAACGCAGTGTACGGGCGGTCCACCTTGCGAATGGAGAGCTGGTGATCGGCAGGTTTTAGGTCCACCGTCGAGAAGACCCGGTACTGTGCAATCTGATTGACCATATCAGATATGCGTGGGAGGGGGTACGCATCGGGCTACGTGTACCGATTGATGGTCTGACTGTAGTCTACGACCATCCTATTTTTCTCCCCAGTTTTTACAACTACCACTTGAGCTCTCCAGGGGCTGTTGCTGGCCTCGATAATACTTCCCCGTAGCAGCCGCTGGACCTCAGACTTGATGAACGTACGTTCCTGGGCACTGTACTGTCTGCTCCTGGTGGCGACGGGTTTGCAATCCAGGGTGAGGTTCGCAAACAGGGAAGGTGGGTCGACCTTAAGGGTCGTGAGACCGCAGACAGTAAGGGGTGGTAGGAGCCCTCCAAATTTCAGGGTTAGGCTCTGGAAGTTGCACTGGAAGTCCAGGCCGAGTAGCAAGGCAGTGCAGAGGTTGGGGAGGACGTAGATCCGGAAGCCGCTGAACTCCATGCCCTGGACGGTGAGGGTGGCGGTGCAGTACCCCCGGATCGTCATGGAGTGGGATCCGGAGGCAAGGGAGATTTTCTGGTTAATGGGGTGTACCGTGAGGTAGCAGCACCTTACCGTATCGGGATGGATGAAGCTCTCAGTGCTCCCGGAGTCCAGAAGGCATGATGTCTCGCCCATCGACCTTCACTGACGTCGTGTGGTCGCGGGGTTGTGCAGTCGGGACTGGTCGATCGTGATGGAGGCGAGACGTGGCTGGTTGGCGGCGGTTGCAGGCGATGAGCGGCCAGGTGAAGTGCCCGATGAGCAGGGGTCCTGAGGCAGGGAAGATGGCGGCGCCCATGGGGCGCATGTGGCGGGTGGCGTTAAAGATAGCGGCGCCCATGGGCCGCACGTGTCCTGAGGGAGGCAAGATGGCGGTGCCCACGGGCCGCATGTGTTGTGAGGTGAGCAAGGTGGTGAGCAAGATGGCGGCGCCCACTGGTCGCACGTTGGGGTGCAGGGACAATAGCGGCGGTCGGGCGGGCCTGGTACACAGCAGCGGAATGTCCTTTCTTCCCGCAGGCCTTGCAGAGCGCGCTCCGCTCCGGGCAGCGCTGCCGGGGGCGCTTTGTCTGTCCGCAGAAGTAGCACTTGGGTCCCCCGGGGTTGATTGGCTCTCGCTTGGCGCAGGCCTGGGGTTGGCTGGGGGTGGCCGCTGGTGGGGTCCACAATGTGATGTTCGCTGGCGGGGTCCATGATACCCAGGAGGGGTGGGCCGTGTGGTCGGGGGCATACGCCTGTACATTGTGGGAGGTGACCGTGAGTGAGATCGCTAGCTTCTTGGTCACCGCAAGGTCGAGGGTAGCCCCTTCTAAGAGGCGCTGGCGGATGTAGGCTGACCCTATGCCCGTAACGAATGCGTCTCTAAGTAGCAGGTCAGAATGTTCAGCGGCTGAAATGGCCTGACAATCGCAGTTTCTCATCAGGACGTGCAGGGCACACCAGAAATCTTCCACAGACTCACCGGAGAGTTGATGCCATGTGGACAGGAGGTGCCTGGCGTAGATTTTGTTCATCTGCAGCGCCATGGCCTCAGTGTAGGTAGGCGCGTCCCGGATGAGGGGAAATATATCGGATCTCAGCCGCGTGTAAAGGATCTGGAGCTTCTGTGCCTCTGAGGGTGGTTCAGTCGCAGATCCGATGTAGGCCTCGAAGCAGGCTAGCCAATGTGCGAAGGCCAACTTGGCATTGTCTGCTTGAGGGTGCAGCTGCAGGCGTCCGGCTTGCTGCGGAGATCAATCGTTGTAGAATCTCTGCATTATAAATTGATGCACTATCAATTACGACGAGACGAGAGTAGAGAGTAATCGAGGCTTTATTACGCAGAGACGTGCAGCCTCCCACAGCTGCTGCCGAAATGGCTGCAGCTCGGTGAGCACACACATTTATACTCCGCCTACTGGGCGGAGCCAGCAGGTAGGGATCTACCCCCGTACGTGTTGTACAGGGGCCTTACGGCAGACAGATATACGATATATACAATACAACAATACAACAGTGGTGACGACCACAAGTTTTTGACACAGACAGTGGCGGGTGCCTGGAACGCATTGCCAGAGAATGTGGTGGAAGCTGGCACATTAGCAACATTTAAGAGGCATCTGGATGGGTCCATGAAGAGGGAGGAAATAAAGGGATATGTACCAAATAAGGGCTGAAAGTTTTTTTTTAGTTTGGGCACCATGATCGGCAGAGGCTTGGAGGGCCGAAGGTTCTGTTCCTGTGCTGTAATTTTCTTTGTTCTTTGCTCTATAAGAAAGCAGCTGTGAGCACTGAATATTTATTGCAATACTTACACAAATTTTAACCAACCTCCTTAATTGCTGAAGTGTTTCTCACCTTGATTTTAGCCCTGAGTTCTGGGAAACGAAGGAAATCCCTGGATCTGACAAACTGAAATCTGTGTTGAAATGTTGCTCCCACTGAGTGCTAACAGACCAGTCTCTCGAGTCAGCTGTGTGCAGCAAGTCTGATGCACCCGAGTGGTGGCAGCTTCCTAATACCTCACACCACATCAAACACTCACACCCTCCCCGGGTTAAAACCCCCCCCCCCCCCCCACCCCCAAGGACATACGTGCAAATTGTTACAAGTGAAAATTTACCCTCCTTTTTGTTTTTCCAAAACTACATTTACACCCCCCACCGTGGTAGGTTTACCAGAGTTTACATCACATTCTGAAAGAAGCAGGATAACTGGGATTTACAATCTGCACCTCGCCGTGCAGCCGATGATCTGGTTTAGTATCCAGATTGGCTGAACTGACAAGAGGTATTTTCCCAATTGAATTATTCAATTGCAGCCATTTTCGAAACGGATACCAATGAAACTCAGAGGTTGACCCATCTTTGATGCATGCGCTTCAACAATTTAACTGAACTTTGAGTTTCCTGTTGATACAACAGTGACGTTGCCCAGAAGACTTGGCAACAATACTTCATTGTGTGAAGCTCTGAGCAATGTTTCAACATGAAAATTGCAAATATCATGTTTTATTACCCATGTCCCCAGCTGTAGAATAGATGCTGTTTTCAAAGACAAGAAGCTGTAATGAACCTGATTTGTGAGCTAATGAGGCTCCCACTTGCTGACGTTGATAACCTGTCCGTGTGATAATATCTAACTGATATTTACATAAAAGATTAAATTGGAATCACATTGGTTCTTGCAATTTGTTTTCCAACTGCCCAATGTCGGCTATACAACGTCACGGTAATAATTTCATTCAATAACCAAATTATGTTCGATATTTCTAAAGAATGACATGACTCGCTCATTATTAATTGCATTGGACAACATCTGGTGACAGCAAATCATTACAGAACAAACTGTAATTGGCTGGATTTTCCGTCGGTGAGATTCTCCGTTTCCCCAGCAGGAAACCCACACCCGCGGATTTCCTGACGGCGTGGGCTGCCCACAATGGGAAACCCCATTGGCTACCTCCCGGGACGGGGAATTCTGCCGCCGGAGAGCCGCACCAGATAATGGGTGAGACAGCAGTGTTAACCCGGGTCCCTGGCACTGTGAGACAGCAGTGTTAACCCGGATCCCTGGCTCTGTGAGGCAGCAGTGTTAACCCGGGTCCCTGGCACTGTGAGGCAGCAGTGTTAACCCGGGTCCCTGGCACTGTGAGGCAGCAGTGTTAACCCGGATCCCTGGCTCTGTGAGGCAGCAGTGTTAACCCGGGTCCCTGGCACTGTGAGGCAGCAGTGTTAACCCGGGTCCCTGGCACTGTGAGACAGCAGTGTTAACCCGGGTCCCTGGTACTGTGAGACAGCAGTGTTAACCCGGGTCCCTGGCACAGTGAGACAGCAGTGTTAGCCCAGGTCCCTGGCACTGCGAGGCAGCAGTGTTAACCCGGGTCCCTGGCACTGTGAGACAGCAGTGTTAACCCAAGTCCCTGGCACTGTGAGACAGCAGTGTTAACCCGGGTCCCTGGCACTGTGAGACGGCAGTGTTAACCCGTGTCCCTGGCACTGTGAGGCAGCAGTGTTAACACAGGTCACTGGCACTGTGAGGTAGCAGTGTTAACCCGGGTCCCTGGCACTGTGAGGCAGCAGTGTTAACCCGGGTCCCTGGCACTGTGAGACAGCAGTGTTAACCCGGGTCCCTGGCACTGTGAGGCAGCAGTGTTAACCTGGGTCCCTGGCTCTATGAGACAGCAGTGTTAACCCGGGACCCTGGCACTGTGAGACAGCAGTGTTAACCCGGGTCCCTGGCACTGTGAGACAGCAGTGTTAACCCGGGTCCCTGGCACTGTGATACAGCTGTGTTAACCCGGGTCCCTGGCACTGTGAGACGGCAGTGTTAACCCGGGTCCCTGGCACTGTGATACAGCAGTGTTAACCCGTGTCCCTGGCACTGTGAGGCAGCAGTGTTAACCCGGGTCACTGGCTCTGTGAGGTAGCAGTGTTAACCCGGGTCCCGGGCACTGTGAGGCAGCAGTGTTAACCTGGGTCCCTGGCACTGTGAGACAGCAGTGTTAACCCGGGTCCCTGGCACTGTGAGACAGCAGTGTTAACCCGGGTCCCTGGCACTGTGAGGCAGTAGTGCTAACCCGGGTCCCTGGCACTGTGAGACAGCAGTGTTAACCCGGGTCCCTGGCACTGTGAGACAGCAGTGTTAACCCGGGTCCCTGGCACTGTGAGGCAGCAGTGTTAACCCGGGTCCCTGGCACTGTGAGACAGCAGTGCTAACCCGGGTCCCTGGCACTGTGAGGCAGCAGTGTTAACCCGGGTCCCTGGCAGTGTGAGGCAGCAGTGTTAACCCGGGTCCCTGGCACAGTGAGGCAGCAGTGTTAACCCGGGTCCCTGGCACTGTGAGACAGCAGTGTTAACCCGGGTCCCTGGCACTGTGAGGCAGCAGTGTTAACCCGGGTCCCTGGCGCTGTGAGACAGCAGTGTTAACCCGGGTCCCTGGCTCTGTGAGGCAGCAGTGTTAACCCGGGTCCCTGGCACTGTGAGGCAGCAGTGTTAACCCGGGTCCCTGGCACTGTGAGACAGCAGTGTTAACCCGGGTCCGTGGCAGTGTGAGACAGCAGTGTTCACCCGGGTCCCTGGCACTGTGAGACAGCAGTGTTAACCCGGGTCCCTGGCACTGTGAGACAGCAGTGTTAACCCAGGGCCCTGGTGCTGTGAGACAGCAGTGTTAACCCGGGTCCCTGGCACTGTGAGACAGCAGTGCTAACCCGGGTCCCTGGCACTGTGAGGCAGCAGTGTTAACCCGGGTCCCTGGCACTGTGAGGCAGCAGTGTTAACCCGGGTCCCTGGCACTGTGAGACAGCAGTGTTAACCCGGGTCCGTGGCAGTGTGAGACAGCAGTGTTAACCCGGGTCCCTGGCACTGTGAGACAGCAGTGCTAACCCGGGTCCCTGGCGCTGTGAGACAGCAGTGTTAATCTCAGGGGGTGGGGTTTCTGACATCCCTGTACTTTACAACCCCAGGGACAGTTCTGACTCAAGTTAGTGACACAGTGGGTCCCTGTGCCAATGAAGACCAGTTAGGCATGTTGAGGAGGGCACGAATGGGCGGAGTGGTGTCTGTGCATCAGGAGCAGTGCAACACTTCGGCAGAAAGGCTTTCTTGCACTTGACCCGACATCTCTTGTGAGTTGAGGCTATTCTTTAGCAATCGGGTTACAGACCAATGTAATTTGATGTTGCTATGACAGGTGCCAATGGACAGCTAGTTTAATGAACATCCATGAGATGCAAATGGCGTTGGTGCCACCAGTCAGTGAGAAGAGCGACCCACCATTCGGACAATTGCAACGGAGTTTTACGCTGATCGGTTTCCAACATTCTTGGCACCTGCTGGATTCTCTCCTGTCGCCAACAAACCCACTGCGGGCGGAATGGGAAACATTCTTTGGGGCAGCACGGTAGCATGGTGGTTAGCATAAATGCTTCACAGCTCCAGGGTCCCAGGTTCGATTCCCGGCTGGGTCACTGTCTGTGCAGAGTCTGCACGTCCTCCCCGTGTGTGCGTGGGTTTCCTCCGGGTGCTCCGGTTTCCTCCCACAGTCCAAAGATGTGCGGGTTAGGTGGATTGGCCATGCTAAATTGCCCGTAGTGTCCTAATTAGTAAGGTTAAGGGGGGGGGGGGGGTTGTTGGGTTACGGGTATAGGGCGGATACGTGGGTTTGAGTAGGGTGATCGTTGCTCGGCACAACATTGAGGGCCGAAGGGCCTGTTCTGTGCTGTACTGTTCTATGTTCTATGTTCTATCCACCCTTCAATTCTGTGTGTTATCTGTCAGAGGTTTTATTGTGAGATTGTGAAGAGCTGTGTGCTGGTTGGACAATGATGAAATTGTTTTGATGGAATAGGATTTTTGTGTCAGGTGTTTGGAGAGAAAGGTTTTGAGTAATGAAACTGGTTGATAATAAAAGTTTAAAATAACTAATTAGCAAGAAGCACAACACAAAAATGCAAAACGCATAAACAAGCAGAAAGATTGGGCAACATACTGGAAAGTCTGACAGCAACAGACTCACGTGTCGGTATTTCAGTTAAAATAATAAAATAATTTAATGTTCGCAGACACTGAAATAGTTTTGAAACTGTTTTGTAAGGTTATAAACACCTTGTCATCATGGGGCCAAATCCCCAGAAGCACAAAGCTGTGAGATGTATTTGTAAAGATCAAGACCTCCACCTGCTGGAAAACACTTATTATTAACAAAGAAATCTCCACTGGGTGTAAAGAGAAAAGAATACTTCAACACAATGAGTCACAAAGAATAATTCTGGTGTGAATACAAATTCAAATTAAATCTGTTATTGTGGATATCATTAAAGTGCTTAATAGGAGTATTAAAAACTAGGATGATAATAGGAAAAGTCAGCTGACTGAGGAGAGGATTCAGAGGAAAGAAGGGCCAGCGAATTGTGCGCCTTAGTCCACCATCCTCCTCTGTGGCAGCAACTGGGAGGGGCAGACTGGGACTCCTGTAACACACCAACCAACACACAGCATGGAGCTGACACCAACCAACACTCAGCAGGGAGCTCAGCACCAACCAACACTCAGCAGGGAGCTGACACCAACCAACACTCAGCAGGGAGCTGACACCAACCAACACTCAGCAGGGAGCTGACACCAACCAACACTCAGCAGGGAGCTGACACCAACCAACACTCAGCAGGGAGCTGACACCAACCAACACTCAGCATGGAGCTGACACCAACCAACACTCAGCAGGGAGCTGACACCAACCAACACTCAGCAGGGAGCTGACACCAACCAACACTCAGCATGGAGCTCAGCACCAACCAACACTCAGCAGGGAGCTGAGCACCAACCAACACTCAGCAGGGAGCTGACACCAACCAACACTCAGCAGGGAGCTGACACCAACCAACACTCAGCAGGGAGCTGACACCAACCAACACTCAGCAGGGAGCTGACACCAACCAACACTCAGCAGGGAGCTCAGCACCAACCAACACTCAGCAGGGAGCTCAGCACCAACCAACACTCAGCAGGGAGCTGACACCAACCAACACTCAGCAGGGAGCTGACACCAACCAACACCCAGCATGGAGCTGACACCAACCAACACTCAGCATGGAGCTGACACCAACCAACACTCAGCAGGGAGCTGACACCAACCAACACTCAGCATGGAGCTCAGCACCAACCAACACTCAGCATGGAGCTGACACCAACCAACACTCAGCATGGAGCTGACACCAACCAACACTCAGCATGGAGCTGACACCAACCAACACTCAGCATGGAGCTGACACCAACCAACACTCAGCAGGGAGCTCAGCACCAACCAACACTCAGCAGGGAGCTCAGCACCAACCAACACTCAGCATGGAGCTGACACCAACCAACACTCAGCAGGGAGCTGACACCAACCAACACTCAGCATGGAGCTGACACCAACCAACACTCAGCAGGGAGCTGACACCAACCAACACTCAGCAGGGAGCTGAGCACCAACCAACACTCAGCAGGGAGCTGACACCAACCAACACTCAGCATGGAGCTGAGCACCAACCAACACTCAGCAGGGAGCTCAGCACCAACCAACACTCAGCAGGGAGCTGACACCAACCAACACTCAGCAGGGAGCTGACACCAACCAACACTCAGCAGGGAGCTCAGCACCAACCAACACTCAGCAGGGAGCTCAGCACCAACCAACACTCAGCAGGGAGCTGACACCAACCAACACTCAGCAGGGAGCTGACACCAACCAACACTCAGCAGGGAGCTGACACCAACCAACACTCAGCAGGGAGCTGACACCAACCAACACTCAGCAGGGAGCCCAGCACCAACCAACACTCAGCATGGAGCTGACACCAACCAACACTCAGCAGGGAGCTGACACCAACCAACACTCAGCAGGGAGCTGAGCACCAACCAACACCTCAGCAGGGAGCTGACACCAACCAACACTCAGCAGGGAGCTGACACCAACCAACACTCAGCAGGGAGCTGACACCAACCAACACTCAGCAGGGAGCTGACACCAACCAACACTCAGCAGGGAGCTCAGCACCAACCAACACTCAGCATGGAGCTCAGCACCAACCAACACTCAGCAGGGAGCTGAGCACCTACCAATACTCAGCAGGGAGCTGAGCACCAACCAACACTCAGCATGGAGCTGAGCACCAACCAACACTCAGCAGGGAGCTGACACCAACCAACACTCAGCATGGAGCTGAGCACCAACCAACACTCAGCATGGAGCTGAGGACCATGGTGCAAACCATCATGTCACCGAACGGACGACTGTCAACGATCAAATAAAAATATTCTGAGTTTTGCATTTGGCAATGTTGCTTTTTCTTGTGGCTCTAATTCTCTTTCTGTAAAGACTGATGAAAAGTAGATGTGACTAGTTAGCTGTATAAACCTGGCAGGAAACAGCGAGGCTGCGCTGATGTCTGCAGACGAATGCCTTGTGCATTTGTGTGACATTAGCAAATGGTTTTGCGCCAATGTTACTGGATGGAAATTGTCCCATTGGGCAGACGCAGCATGGGTTCATAAAGGGTAGGTCGTGCCTGACTAATATAGTGGAAATTTTTGAGGACATTACCAGTGCGGTAGATAACAGGGAGCCAATGGATGTGGTATATCTGGATTTCCAGAAAGCTTTTGACATAAGATAAAGATGCATGGCGTTAAGGGTAAAGTAGTAGCATGGATAGAGGATTGGTTAATTAATAGAAAGCAAAGAGTGGGGATTAATGGGTGTTTCTCTGGTTGGCAATCAGGTGTCCATCAGGGATCAGTTTTGGGCCCACAATTGTTCACAATTTACATAGATGATTTGGAGTTGGGGACCAAGGGCAATGTGTCCAAGTTTGCAGATGACACTAAGATGAGTGGTAAAGCGAAAAGTGCAGAGGATACCGGAAGTCTGCAGAGGGATTTGGATAGGTTATGTGAATGGGCTCGGGTCTGGCAGATGGAATACAATGTTGACAAATGTGAGGTTATCCATTTTGGTAAAAATAACAGCAAAAGGGATTATTATTCAAATGTTAAAATATTAAATCATGCTGCTGCGCAGAGACCTGGGTGTGCTAGTGCATGAGTCGCAACAAGCTGGTTTCCATGTGCAACAGGTGATTAAGATGACAAATGGAATTTTGTCCTTCATTGCTAGAGGGATGGAGTTTAAGACTAGGGAGGTTATGTTGCAATTGTATAAGGTGTTAGTGCGGCCACACCTGGAGTATTGTGTTCAGTTTTGGTCTCCTTACCTGAGAAAGGACGTACTGGCGCTGGAGGGTGTGCAGAGGAGACTCACTAGGTTAATCCCAGAGCTGAAGGGGTTGGATTACGAGGAGAGGTTGAGTAGACTGGGACTGTAATCATTGGAATTTAGAAGGGGGGGGGGATCTTATAGAAACATTTAAAATTATGAAGGGAATAGATAGGACAGATGCGAGAAGGTTGTTTCCACTGGTGGGTGAAAGCAGAACTAGGGGGCATAGCCTCAAAATAAGGGAAGAAGATTTAGGACTGAGTTTAGGAGGAACTTCTTCACCCAAAGGGTTGTGAATCTATGGAATTCCTTCCCCCAGTGACGTAAAGATTTTCACACCCAGAAAGATGAAGAAACTCATTTGGATAAATGATATCATGTAAGCAGGCTTCCACTGCCACCCCCCCCCCCCCCCCCGCCCCCCCAAATTAGGAATTCCCCCAACAACTTTTTTAAAATTTGAGTCAGGCAAAGGAAACTCACCCTGCCCTCTGGTGAGGTAGCCTATCAGCAGCTAGTGCAGGCAGGAATCAGCCTTTGAATGGCTATGTTGATGTGCTCTATAATCCAGCTGACTGAGTGTACCAGCGTGGCACGGGGCGGGCAGTAGAGGGAGACCCCCCCCTCCCCTCTTGCCCCCCCTCTCCCCCCCACCCCCCCCCCCGCCCTCCAGCACCCCACCATTTGTCAAGGCCCTGTGCCTGGGCATGGTGTGTCTCATTGTAAATCTGACCCTGCTCCTGAGCTCTTCCCATGGTGGATACTGTGTGAGTTGGCATGGAGGGTAATAAGCCGAGGATTCTGGGTGTACTGGCATGAGTTTGCATAGAGTTAGTATGGGGGCTATGGGGGTGGGTATGTGGCATGGTGCATGGTAGTGGCATAGGGAGTGGCTGGGGTGATCGGGTGTGAAGGATGAGAGCTTGAGTGTCTAAAATAGAAGCAATGAAGATAAAACCATTGCAATAAAGAGTTCAGGACAACACGCAGGAGCAGCACCAGACATACCCGAACATTTGCACGCCTGCCGTTGTTGATTCTGGTAATAAAATTTAATGACCCCTCACAGGAAAACTGTTTATCTTATAATTGTTTAATCTTAACAGTTTATTGCCACCCCTTTTTCTACACACCATCCAAAAATAACTGAAAAAGGTCCTGTAATAAGTAAAGTGTAGAAAACGGATTCACGATGCCACTTAATCAATGGCAGAAAAGATTTTTCCTATGCACTGTTGTGTAAAATTGAAAATATATTCTTTTAAAGCAAGTGAATGATTGTCTTCCGAAAACTGCTCAAAGGCTTGTGTGGAATACTCTTCTCCTGCCCACACTGCCATGGAATTATGTCACTTTCCTTATTCCTCAGATCATCACCTATGAAAAATATTCAGAAAAATAAAAGCTGTAAAATCCATAGAAAATATAAACAGAAAAGAATCAGAGAACTTTGAATGTTGTTATGGTCCCTGGACCAGATCCCAATTTATATCAGGAATCCAGACGGGAAAAACCAACAATTTTTCAATTTGTAAACTCTGAGGAACGGATACTTCACCCCCAGGAGTGATTCCACTGACAAATTGGGATCTTTAATACCAATAACAAACTTCATTATTAACAGAGGAATAACTAGATTAACATGACAGAAAATAGCTTTTCAATTAACAGTTGAACAATTATTAAACTAAAAGAAAAGTATACCTTCCCTATCTCCAATTAAGCAACGCACATTACAGGTCAAAAGCCACTGGTAAATAAAGTTAGCAAACATGGGAAACTTGCTGGACTCTTGTGCAGAGCTTTTTCGGAAAGACAATTTGGAGAGAGAGAGAACCCTTTCAGCAACAGCCTGCAGATCCTTCTGTCATTGTCAGACAACAGGATACTGCAGCTCAAACTGCTGGCTACAGACCTGGTTCCTCCCATAAATTACCTCATCTCTATCCCACTCACGTTCCATGACTTGTTTATCTAAGTCTATGTCTAAAATTATCTACTCTCAAGGGAATCTCCAACAATAATAACAAAATTCCATTGGACAGCTCTTTGTAACCAAGTACATAGTTGGGATAAATGGTTACTTCACTTTTACAGCATCTTAATTGCACCCTTAGCAGATCACCACTTGCCTGTGTGTTAAACCCTATAACATTAACAATATTACTCCAACATATAAATATAATACAATCGAGATAAAAATATCATACATTCAAAACAATAAAAGACAAATACCTGATCCCATTAGACGTCCCTCATATTGGATTAGAGACCCTAACCTTATGCTTTAAAATGCCATTACGTTTATAAGCAGGAAGCTGGGTGCGACGCTACATATGGCAGATAAACATTCACTAATTTCTTTAATAATTTCATCAACTGCCATCAGTTTAAATGATACTAAACGTCAGAACTAGGTAATAAAGTCTATTGTTTTCAAAGAGTGAATTGGAGAAAGCCCTTTCTGGTAAATTAATGGGTAAATTACTTGGGGATCTCGGGAGGATTTTAAATGAAAAAACAGACTGTTTCTGATTTAATTCATACAGCTGATAGCAGAGCTGTTCTACACCACCATTGGTCCATATGATCGACATGCTCCTCCTGCTGATAATTCAGATCCCAGAGTTTCATGTTGAGACACAGGTCACCATAAACCACATTCTAAACGTTTGAGTTAAAATTCTGTAGAAAATGCTGAGTCTGAACAAAAGTTCAGGAGACAAAAAGACACGCTCCCAGTACATGTTATTCCACTGCGGGATTTTCACAGTAACTTCATTTGAAGCCTACTTGTGACAATAAGAGATTTTCATTTCATTTCATTTCATTTTCAATTGGGACAATATGAAACTGAATTAAAAGCTTAACCAAACAATTACATTTAATTTGAAGAAGGTGGGTGAGCTCCCGGGTTTGGGCATCATGATGTCGGGAACGCAACCTGACATCTTTGTGCCAAATGAACCATCAGGGGAGCCCTGTTTTGATATGGTATATTTCAGCCCATTAACTCTGTTTCTCCCACCACAGGTCCTGTCTGGCCAGCTGAGCGTTTACAGCATTTTAAGTTTTTTACCTCAGATTTCCAGCATCCGCATGATTTTGCTTTTGTAATATTTGTAAAGTAGAAGTCACTCAAATAAAATTTAGTTCAACACTGTGAGAACATAGAACATAGAAAAATACAGCACAGAACAGGCCCTTCGGCCCACGATGTTGTGCCGAACTTTTGTCCTAGATTATGAACAAATTAATCTACACCCCATCATTCTACCGTAATCCATGTACCTATCCAATAGCCGCTTGAAGGTCCCTAATGCTTCCGACTCAACTACTTCCACAGGCAGAGGTTGTGAGGTTAAGCTTGCAATTCTCTGTCTCTGTGTGGGCTGTGGTTTAATTCAAACCATTGCAAGTGGAGGTCTAATCATTCACAGAGGATGACTGGATCCCTTAAACATTTTCATCTTCAATCTTAACTATTTTAATATTAAGAGATAATCAACTTTCCCATTTTCTCTCTGCTAAATTAAATTAGCTTTGTGTGATTAATGATAAATTCCTTCCTTGCCCTTTAGACCAAGGTGACTATGAGTGATATTGATGTCATCCAGAAAGAGAGTGAATAAACATGACATTAAAGTTACGCTTTAAATAAGAAATTGTTGTAAATCTGAAACAAAAACATGAAACAGGAGGCAAACACTGACCGGATCAGTAGTGTGACAAATGGAGAATTTTTAGAAATATTGGCTTCTAAATATTGGGACAAGTTAGGGGTTAAAAGCCTGTGATTATGGTGTGCTTGACTGCAGTGGTCATCTTCTTTAAAAAGGATTTGTTTTGCTCTGTGATACAGCAGGTTAAATTGGCCAGAGGAATGTGGATTGACAGGGGAAGTCCCTGGGGAGTTAATGTGGTTTTTCAGCCTGCACAGATTTTTTTTTTTACAGCTTGGAGTGATGAGGTCATTGCTGGGTGGTGCCCAGAAAGGCAGAGAGGCAGTGAGTTTTGGAGAATCTTTGGGAGAGAGAGGAACTGAATTCTGATCTGCCTGACCCTGAGTCCACAATTCTCTTCCAATAGGATAGTTTAATGAAAAAAGTGTAATAATATTTTAAGGCAGAACGATCTTGTCTGAAGACAAGGACGAGGTTGAAACAACCCAGTTAAAGGAGCTATTTGAAGATATTCAGCCAGAGTCTGAAGGGGTTCTGACTGGGACCCAAATCTGTTCTGCAAAGCAGGTATTAATCAATGCACTGCTGATTCTTAAACTGGGTTGAGAGGTGTATGTTTCTTTTCTTGTTGTTTAATGGGAAATTAAAGGGTATTGAGGGTAACTGTAAGCTATCTTTGCAGGTGTGCAGACAAAAGTTTAATATTGCATTTCTGGGCAGCACGGTGGTCTAGTGGTTAGCACAACCGCCTCACGGCACTGAGGTCCCAGGTTCGATCCCGGCTCTGGGTCACTGTCTGTGTGGAGTTTGCACATTCTCCCCGTGTCTGCGTGGGTTTCGCCCCCACAACCCAAAAATGTGCAGAGTAGGTGGATTGGCTACACTAAATTGCCCCTTAATTGGAAAAAATAATTGGGTAATCTAAATTTAAAAAAAATAAATTAAAAAATATTGCATTTCTAATAAAGTTGTGTTATAGAAATACCAAAACCCTATTTCTTCCTGCAATCACTCCTGGAGCGAATCATTCTTTCCGTCCAGTCTTAAAATAAACTAAACTATTGGGGTTTCAGTCCAATGTCCTAGCCACTGTTCGGGTCTGGTCTGGGATGGGAATACTAGTTAACTTTCAGTCTGAAACTGACAGATTTTTGTTGGCCTAAGTCACTTGGGAAATGGGAGAAAGGCAGCTACGGAATTCGATCATAGATCAGTCATAATCTCATTGAATGGTGGAACAGACTTGAGGGGCTGAATGGCCTCCTCCAATTCCTATGATCATACAAAAGGAAAATGTAAGAACCTGGAGAAGGAGAGGAAGGAGATGTGAATATCTCGAGGAGAATTGATCTTCAAACCTGAATCTATAAAGGTAAGATGTGTGAGGGGGAAAGGAGGGTGTTGATAGAGTGAAATGTAGGGGACTAGGTAGTGGTTCATATGGAATAGTAACACTTCCATGGACCAGTCAGAGAGATGGGTTCTGCGTTGTAACTTCATGTAATTCTATTCTATGTAAATGATAAACATGATTTTTAGTCGAATCAGGAGTGGGAAGGTGAAACAGCCAAACATATATTCCAGTCAGTGAGGAGATTTAAGGTGCTGAACTTTGTTTTAAAGAAATGCAAAGGATTACTGGATGATACAAAGTTCATCTCCATGAGGTAAAGGAAGACAAATGAACACACACCAGCAAGAAACCCACTCGCATGAGAAAATTTGTAAAATTAGCAGAAATAAAATAAGGACAACCTGTAGATGGTCAGGAGTGAGCTGGGAATGAGCCAGGAGTGACCTGCTGGAAACAGTGTGTCTGACAGTCCTGCCTTGAAAGCAATAAATTAATCTTCTTTAATACTGTAGCTGATGTAAGCAGTTCCATTTATGTCTGGAAATAAAATTGTTAATTTATCTTGTTCCATCCATTCAGAAATTCCAATCTGAGCTGATTCAAATGTCTTGTGAATTAATTAGCCACACACAGTCATCTTGTACAGAAATATCTCCATTTACCATTTTAATTGTTATTTTAAACTTTGTCCAAATTATTTTTTGTGGACACAAAGGTTCCTGAAAGTACTTGCAGAACATTCTTCAGTGAAATCATTTTCAATTAATTGAATAGAATAAAGAAAAGATGAACGTTTCTTCTGCAATCTAAACATTATGATAGGCCCCTCATTATTTAACTACACAGAGATATCCACTTTCAGTTGAAATATCTCACCTTAAAAATGTACTTTTCCATTTTGGTTCACCTGTGTCTGTTTTGTGACAGATAAGAGCTATTTATTTTTCAGAAACTAAGGCTGGAACATTACAGCTTCTGCCAGTGGGATTTTCCAGTTACGCCGAAATCGATGGACTTTTAAATGCTCACCGCAATTCATAGTCCTGAGCCACCACGATGGGGCCGTCCGATTTCTCCCCAAGCCTGTATGGATTTACTATTCTGATTACGGACATTTTGAACAAGTACAAATCTATTAACGCAGTAACACTTCCAGGCAGAAGACTAACAAACCAGCCTGCCCTAACTTCTCTCAGCACATTCCCAATAACCCTGAATCTCATTCCTTGCCAAAGAACCTTCCTCACTCTTTCTTGAAAATCATACATCGGGGGGATTTTCCTGTAATTTGTCACAGTGTCAGGTTCTGACTGAAAACCCATGTGTATCTCTCCAGATGCACTGCCGAGTTTTCTGACCACATATTGAAGCACTCTGATGAAAATAAATTGGGGGGTGAGGTTCAGGCCATCAGTCTGGTGGGGTGGTGCCTGATAGAACCGGCAAGCCGGCTCCACAGAGATTGGGGCACCACCTTTAAAGAAGGCCCTGATCAGAACTGATGTTAAATCCCCCAGCTTCACCCCACACCCCCCTCACCACAAAGGTACCTGGGATCTTTCCCCCAAGGGCACAACTATTGGGGGCTCTCCTCCTCCCCCCCACAACCATAGTGGCAGTATTGCCACCATGCTCCACTCAACGCCTGATCCCCCCAATGCAGGTTCTCCCTCTCAATGGCCACTCCCTCCTCAATGGCCACTCCCCCCTCAATGCCCACTCCCCCCAATGCAGGTTCTCCCTCTCAATGGCCGTTCCCCCCTCAATGCCTGTTCCCCCCAATGCAAGTTCTCCCCCTCAATGGCCACTCCCCCCCTCAATGCCTGCTACCCCCAATGCAGGTTCTCCCTCTCAATGGCCACTCCCCCCTCAATGCCCGCTCCCCCCAATGCAAGTTCTCCCCCTCAATGGCCACTCCCCCCTCAATGCCCACTCCCCCCAATGCAAGTTCTCCCCCTCAATGGCCACTCCCTCCTCAATGGCCACTCCCCCCTCAATGCCCGCTCTCCCCAATGCAATCCCACCAATTTTTGTGTCGTCCGCAAACTTACTAATCAGACCAGTTACATTTTCTCCAAATCATTTATATATACTACAAACAGTAAAGGTCCCAGCACTGAACCCTGCGGAACACCACTAGTCACAGCCCTCCAATCTTGCCAGCTCACCTCTGATCTTGTGAGACTTCACCTTTTGTACCGTTTGCCATGAGGGACCTTGTCAAAGGCCTCACTGAAGTCCATATAGACAACATCCACTGCCCTACCTGCATCAATCATCTTTGTGACCTCCTCGAAAAACTCTATCAAGTTAGTGAGACACGACCTCCCCTTCACAAAACCGTGCTGCCTCTCGCTAATATGTCCACTTGCTTCCGAATGGGAGTAGATCCTGTCTCGAAGAATTCTCTCCAGTAATTTCCCTACCACTGACATAAGGCTCACCGGCCTATAGTTCCCTGGATTATCCTTGCTAAAGGAACAATATTGGCTATTCTCCCGTCCTCTGGGACATTACCTGAAGACAATGAGGATCCAAGATTTTGCGCCCACATTGCTATTCCTGCGGTTTCTTCTTCCACATTCTGTACTGATAATCTGTCATACTCATGTATCACTCCTCTCGTAAAAGAATAATCTGCTGCTTAATTTTGAGACTTCAGCTACATTCCCTGTTAGCAAATAATTCACAATCACCTCCATCCTGCCAAATTGCATAAACACCCCACTTTCCCTCGAATCACTCACCCTTCTCTGCCCAGGGAACCTGTCAATATTTGTGGGGATTGTCCCTTTAAGGGCAATAGGTCAGAGCTAGGGTCACCTGGCCTGGGTGACCACTCAGGACTCCGAGTAGGGAATTTTCCCCGGGGGAGAGGTTCTCCTAGGGCAGAGGAAGGCTATGCGCTTACCACAATATATGTTTGAATTTTAGGGCAGAAGTCTGCCATATTTTATCAAAGCGCAGGCTCAGACTGAAAACAGGTATGTGGATCTCCATTTACACACACCTGTTTCACTCCAGATCTTCAGCCTCTCTGAGTATAAAAAATGAGTGGGCTTGGGTTCCTGTAGAAGCCAGCTATTTTCTATCGGTAAAAATGATAGGTGAAAGATAGCTATTTAGCATTGAGCCCCTAGTCTATTAAATACCCATTTTAAAACTCACGCATAACCTCAGGTCATTTCAAAACATATTCAGCATGGCACAGCATAATTCATTTCAAGACAGTACAACATTAAAATACACAATTTAACAGAAACACAAAAACCATGATAAAACAAACACTTTTCACTAAGCTTAATAAATACATTTCTCAAGACAGTGTCCAAGGACAGGGCAGGCTCCATGGCAACGGCACAGTAACTTAAAGGTGCTACTGTCCTCAGCAAGAATCCAGTTCAAGCAGCCTGCGATAATGACACAGAATCGCATTCCAGGACACATACAAGAATTCATTTATGAAACATTTCAAGTTAATGTTGCACATTAAAGACAGACAGCGAACCGTCAAATCAAACTTATTTGATTCTAACCCAAACCAATTAGGATGACATAGAGGTGCAGCTAGATGGCTAAAGACAGATATGATTTAGTATAACCGTGATAGATCGTACAGCCATTTTTATCCAGATAGTTCTATATTCTTTGATCTCAGCTATTCGCTGTCTCTATCTTTCATACTTTCACTTTCTAACTCGAACTATCGAAGTAAATGCAAGCTGTTTTGCCGTAAGCAAAAAAAATTATTTCTGAATTATTTGAAAGTTGAATTGTCTACAAAATTGCCTCTCAGTGAGTCCTATGCTCACTGGACTTATTAGGGAATAACATTTAAATGATTCTCAATTGTAATCAATAGAGACAAATAAAACAATTCTTATTTGCACCTGAGAAGTGTTAACTCAAATTTTCACTGAGTTTTAATGTCAATTAAAAGGTCAATCACCCCCCTCCCCTCCCAACACGGGAATATCCCCTGCATTCCCCTACCATCACTTCCTCATAATCATCGGGGTCTCTCCCCCCACCCCACACACACACACACGCACAAAACGGGTGTATCGCTGGCGATCCCACCTCACCTGCAAGTTCCCTTTCTCTGGCCTTGGCACACTCCACCCCCCCCCCCCCCTCCAAGCACACATAATGTGGATCCCCTCCCAAATGTGACTCCACAGAAAATCCGCCCCCTGGCACAGCACCCTGGCACTGGCTGACTCTGCCATGTCAATAACTCTGCATGTCCCCCAATAATATTCTGTCTCTTCTCTTTTCAGAAATATCCCCTTTAATTCATCCTTGTACTTTTAAAGCTGAGATCAAGATTTTGCATTGAACCTATTACGCCACTAACCCTGAACCAGCTTCACCGTAACTTTACCGAACAACATTTTTGCTGATAATATTTACCAGCTAAGGCCCACATTTCGGCATAAAAGCAAAGGGAGATTGTGCAATCTGAAATAGGTTTCATGGAATTGCTGAGTGGGGTCGATGCATTGATGAACGTTGCTTTGCCAAGTGTTGACATCCCCATGTGTCTTGTTGTTATTCTCCAGTTTTCCTTCCAAACATGTTTTCACTTCCACTAAATAATCACTCTCTGGCTAATTTCCCACAAGAGACCCAAAGTATTTGCACAATTAAGAGGGAGTTTGTTTAAGTGTCAGGTGAACAAGGACGTGTGTTAAATGACAAGAGGTTAGACGGTAAATAGATGTGTGATTTTCTGCATGTTTCAGTTGGGCCCATTCCTGTTGGAAACTGGGAGACTGTTATCAGAAACCTTGCAAAAGAGGCCGAGTTAAAGCTCAGAGATTCTCTGCATTCATTCAGAATGTGTATTCATGCCAAGAATATTTTCAGCTCTCACAGCGGAGCCCTGATATTGTTTTGACAGCAGCCTGAACAGCTGGACAAAGCTCTGACATGTTGACTTTACTTATTGATTCTCGACTGCACAAGGCCTCTCAGTGGTTGCTATTTCATCAAGGCCAGTTCATGTCAAAACAAATATTCTCGGTGGAAATCTGCAAACATCGCAGCAAATACCCTCGCCCCAGCGCCATCTAACAGTTAAAAACACTTCAACAATAGTGAAGGTAACAAAGAAACCTCACAAGACCAAAAAAAGGAAGAAAGAAGAAGCAGAGAAGAATCACGAACAACTTTTGATAATCAAAGAATTCTAAAATTAATAAAATGAGCTTAACAGTGAATAATATGGTCTAATAAATCACTGGCAGCAAACCACAAAAATTCCTTTTCCAAATTATACTGAAAGATTTTTTTTTAGGTAACTAAACAGAAGTTCATCTCCATCTATTGTTCTTTTACTAACTGTATAATATTCAAGTAGTTTCACTTGGTGCTGCAATCTCTTCATATATTAAACTATTTATAAACACTTGTCACAGTGAGACTGTTACTCAAGTAATAATATTCATCATGAATGAAGTGCGTAACATAAGTAACAATTGTGCTACACAAATGCCAAGCAATGACCATCTGCTACAAGAGAGGATCTAATCATCGCCCATGACATTCAATGACATCACCATCGCTGAATCCTCCACAACCAACATCCATTGTTTCCATTGACAAGAAACTGAACTGGACCCTACCATATAAATACTGTATCCACAAGCTCAATTCAGAGGCTAGAAATCCTGCAGCGAGTAACTCACTCCCAAACCTTAAAGCCTGTCCACTATCCACAAGTCAGGAGTGTGATGGAATACACTCCCCACTTACCTGGATGAGTGCAGCTCCAACAATACTCAAGAAGCTTGACACCATCCAAGACAAACTTATCTGATTGATTAGCATTCTTTCTACAAACGTTCACTTCCTCCGCCACCGATGCACAGTAGCAGCCGTGTGTACCACGTACAAGATGCACTGCAGGATCTGACCAAGGTTCCTTAGACAGCACCTTCAAAACCTACAACTACTACAATCTAAACGGACAAGGGCAGCAAATACCTGGGAACCCCACCACCTGAACTTCTCTCCAAGTCACTCACCACCCTGACTTGGAAATATATCGCTGCTCCTTGGGCAACAGCCTGGAACTCCCTCCCTAACAGCACAGTGGGTGTATCTATGCCTTAGGGACTGCAGTGGTTCAAGGTGACAACTCACCTCAACATTCTGAAGGGCAACAAGGGATGGGCAATAAATGCTGGCCCAGCCGGCGATGGCTGCAACCCTTGAACGAATGAAAAAAATCTATTATCCTCTGCGCTTTATTAACTCAAGACAGTGTGACCTTATAAAATTGTTCACTGCACCTCCTCTCTGTTCCAATTTTATATTTTCATCTTTCTCGCTCCATGGGCTGCATTCACCTCCAAACAGAATTAAAACCGTTTGTTTTTCTTTAGCCCTAATATTTTCTTGTCAAATTTTTCAATAAGATGCGTCCACACTGTAGACTTTTCCATAGTTGGTGTCAACCCCACTCCAGCTGTGACTGCGTCAGGCAGTAGCGATAAGCTAAAACAATAGAAAAGTTTCAAAAATGTGACTTGACAGAAATGCAGCTTTAATTTTTTTTTAAGCACGATTACATGAAGTTATTTCATGAGGAAAATCAGTGAAGGAAACCAATTTACCCTTCAGATTGAAGTTTAAACCTGAATCCAACTTGCATTTTAATAAAATTTAAAGAAATTTAAATTCAGTTGATATTTGATCTGGGGGGGGTGATGACTCGAATCTCTGGGATTCTGCCTCCCATCTTCCACTTTCCCTCTCATTATGGGCTATGTCCTTCTGCGGGGACACGGAGAGGGCATTGTGCGGCGCATGCTTGATGGGTCAGTGGGTCGATAGCAGGTGGCAAGTGTGGGCACTACACCCGGGGACATGAAGAGGTTGTGAGGTCAGGGGGTTCTGAGGAACAAGCTTGAAGATGGGATGTGAGGAGGGTGTGAGGTGTCAGCCGGTGATTTGTGTGCATGTGGGGTGGGTTGGGAATTTGAGGGGTGGCAGCTGAAACCGATGCCAGGAGAGAGGTGGTAACTTACCCTGGCAGCTCAGTGGAGGTCATTTGGCAGCGGTCCTCCTGGTCACGCTGCCCACACTGACAGCTGCTGTCACTGCCACCCAGGCAGCATTGCTGACCCGAAAGAGAAAACGTTAGCTTTTTTCTCTCCCGACAGATGCTGCCAGACTTGCTGAGATTTTCCAGCATTTTCCCTTTTGTTTCAGATTCCAGCATCCACAGTAATTTGCTTTTTAGCATTACTGACCCTGCTGCTGATCCTCCCACCCCCTTGGGGTATCAGGGTGGTCTCTCGTCCACTGCATCGAGACGTCTGGCCAGGTCGGCATTGCCAAAGTGAGGAGCAGGTCTGTGCTTGTGTGTTGAATGGGAGTGGGTGCTGAGGGAGTATTTAAAAGCAGCTCCCGCTTGTTAGTGGTGAGGCGCTGATCTGGGAATTGGGTGAGTCAGACGATAAGGGAGCCAGAAATGTTGAGATTCACTTGAGGGCTCATTTTTGGCACTAAGTGTCTGTGTACTGGCCGCGAACTCGCCAATGCAGCTGCCGTGAAATACCCTGCCAAATGCACCCAAAAGCCGGCTTTGAAATCTTTCTGCTGAATCGCACCAACAATGTCCAAAAATAACTCAAACTTCTAATTCTAGGCAAAACGTACAAACATGATGCCAATCCAAATCTGAAATTGGGAACATTACAATAAACTGAAAGAAAATGTAACCCTTTCTGTAGTAATCCACGGGAGGCAGGAGTTCCGTCACCACACCAATATTTATTTACAATAACGATATTACAGGAGCAGCTACAAACAGTGCAGCTAGCAGTCCAGTCAACTTAAGACTGGCTCACAAAGCCTACACAGGTGATTAAATGGGCCCCCTCAATGAGCTATCAGTGAGGGAGCTCATACTCCAATTGGCCAACCAATAAAGCCAATTGGAGTTCATTACACCCCTCCCCCCCAAGGTCCGAGGAATTCCTGCCAGCTGGCATTCATAGAACATAGAACATAGAACAGTACAGCACAGAACAGGCCCTTCGGCCCTCAATGTTGTGCCGAGCCATGATCACCCTACTCAAACCCACGTATCTACCCTATACCCGTAACCCAACAACCCCCCCCTTAACCTTACTTTTTATTAGGACACTATGGGCAATTTAGCATAGCCAATCCACCTAACCCGCACATCTTTGGACTGTGGGAGGAAACCGGAGCACCCGGAGGAAACCCACGCTGATTGATGCGATGCGTGCTGACCTCGCACAGAACTCAGGCCAATCGTTTTGAAACTTTGGTGTGAACGACAACAACAGCTGAGATATGGACATGGTGCAAACGAGGATAATAGATCATTACAAAGTGAAAATGAAGCACAGCATCTAAAACAAAACTGTTGCTCAGATGCTGAGAATACAATAAGTCAATGTTGCTCTGGCTGGACCACTGAACCAATGACAAATCCCGGACAATGCTTCATTTCTCTTGAAGTCCAATTAAATGCCTCAGAAAGTTGTTAAAATTTCTCCGCTTTTGGATTTCTTAGCTATGATATTATTTATGTCAATTAATAACACCTTCACTGATGTTCCTATCCATAGTAAGAAGTCTTACAACACCAGGTTAAAGTCCAACAGGTTTGTTTCAAACACTAGCTTTCGGTGCACTGCTCCTTCCTCAGGTGAATGAAGAGGTAGGTTCCAGAAACATATATATAGACAAATTCAAAGATGCCAGACAATGCTCAGAAGCAAGCATTAGCAGGAAATTAAATCTTTACAGAGCCAGAGATAGAGGTAATCCCAGGTTAAAGAGGTGTGAATTGTCTCAAGCCAGGACAGTTGGTACGATTTCGCAAGCCCAGGCCAGATGGTGGGGGGTGGATGTAATGCGACATGAATCCCAGGTCCCGGTTGAGGCCGCACTCATGTGTGCGGAACTTGGCTATAAGTTTCTGCTCAGCGATTCTGCGTTGTCGCGCGTCCTGAAGGCTGCCTTGGAGAACGCTTACCCGGAGATCAGAGGCTGAATGCCCCTGACTGCTGAAGTGTTCCCCGACTGGAAGGGAACATTCCTGCCTGGTGATTGTCGCGCGATGTCCCCACCCCCCCACTACTTGCCTTCAAACAACCGCGCAACCTCAAACAAACCATTGTTTGCAGCAAACTACCCAGCCTTCAGAACAGCGACCACAACACCACACAACCCTGCCATGGCAATCTCTGCAAGACGTGCCAGATCATCGACTTGGATACCACCATTACACGTGGTAACACCACCCACCAGGTACGCGGTACATACTCGTGCGACTCTGCCAATGTTGTCTACCTCATACGCTGCAGGAAAGGATGTCCCGAAGCGTGGTACATTGGCGAGACCATGCAGACACTGCGACAATGAATGAACAGGCATCGCGTGACAATCACCAGGCAGGAATGTTCCCTTCCAGTCGGGGAACACTTCAGCAGTCAAGGGCATTCAGCCTCTGATCTCCGGGTAAGCGTTCTCCAAGGCGGCCATCAGGACGCGCGACAACGCAGAATCGCCGAGCAGAAACATATAGCCAAGTTCCCTTACCAGCCTACCCGAACAGCCGCCGGAATGTGGCAACTAGGGACTTTTCACAGTAACTTCATTTGAAGCCTACTCGTGACAATAAGCGATTTTCATTTCATGTAAACAACGACTTCCTGGGATACGGGGGCACCTCCGGAATTGCCTCGAAATAAAAGCACAACCCAGCGATACAGCCATGGCTGGGCCAATGCCCACCATTGCGGTGTTCTATGTTCTCCGCTGCCTCTAGCTCTCAGGCCCTTGCTCCTCCTACCCTATGTCTGCCAATGATGGATCCTCCTTCTCCTCATCTGGATGAGAGCCATCACCAAGGCAGGGCTATCTGCAGCCTGAAGCATCAACACCTCAGTGAATGTGTGAAGGAATTCTACATTTAGTGAGCTTTTCCTTTACAGGTTTCCATCTATCTGAAAGCCTTCACCTGGCCTCGGTGTAGACATGGCGTCTCCACCCCACCCCCTTCCATGTAACGGATATTCTGGAGGACCAACCACATGAGCTCTCGTCGGCCATAACCATTCGCTTGGGAGGATGGAAGTTTGGAGTTGGCGGTTCAGCAGCCGTGTCCCTTGGAGGCATACAGCTCCGTCCTTCCCTCCCTCCCTCCCTCCTTCCCTCCCTCTCTCCCTCCCTCCTTCCCTCCCACCCTCCCTCTCTCCCTCCCTCCCTCCCTCCTTCCCTCCCACCCTCCCTCGCTCCCTCCATCCCTCTCTCCTTCCCTCCCCCTCCTTCCCTCCCTCCCTCCCTCCTTCCTCCCTCTCCTCCCTCCCTCCCTCCTTCCCTCCCACCCTCCCTCGCTCCCTCCATCCCTCTCTCCTTCCCTCCCACCCTCCTTCCCTCCCTCCCCTCCCTCCTTCCCTCCCTCTCTCCCTCCCTCCATCTCTCCCTCCATCCCTCCCTCCTTCCCTCCCTCCCTCCCTCCTTCCCTCCCTCTCTCCTTCCCTCCCACCCTCCCTCTCTCCCTCCCTCCTTCCCTCCCACCCTCCCTCTCTCCCTCCCTCCCTCCCTCCTTCCCTCCCACCCTCCCTCTCTCCCTCCCTCCCTCCTTCCCTCCCACCCTCCCCTCGCTCCCTCCATCCCTCTCTCCTTCCCTCCCACCCTCCCTCTCTCCCTACCTCCCTCCCTCCCATCCTCCCTCGCTCTCTCCCTCGCTCCCTCCTTTCCTCCCTCCCTCCCTCTCTCCCACCCTCCCACCCTCCCACTCTCCCCCCTCCATCCCTCCCTCCTTCCCTCCCACCCTCCCTCTCTCCCTCCCTCCCTCTCTCCTATCCTCCCTCTCTCCCTCCCTCCCTCCATCCCTCTCTCCTTCCCTCCCACCCTCCCTCTCTCCCTACCTCCCTCCCTCCCATCCTCCCTCGCTCTCTCCCTCGCTCCCTCCTTTCCTCCCTCCCTCCCTCTCTCCCACCCTCCCACTCTCCCCCTCCCTCCCTCCTTCCCTCCCACCCTCCCTCTCTCCCTCCCTCCCTTCTTCCCTCCCACCCTCTCTCCTATCCTCCCTCTCTCCCTCCCTTGCTCCCTCCATCCCTCTCTCCTTCCCTCCCACCCTCTCCCCTATCCTCCATCTCTCCCTCCCTCGCTCCCTCCATCCCTCTCTCCTTCCCTCCCACCGTCCCTCTCTCCCTACCTCCCTCCCGCCCACCCTCTCTCTCTCCCTCCCTCCCTCCCTCTCACCCACCCTCCCACTCTCCCTCCATCCCTCCCACCCTCCCTCTCTGCCTCCCTCTCTCCTATCCTCCCACTCTCCCTCCCTCGCTCCCTCATTACCTTCCTCCTTCCATCCCACCCTCCCTCACTCCCTCCAGCTGCAGTGAATGGTAAATGACCCAGAATGGAAGGCCGTTCCACACTTTGCTGGAATCTCGATGTTTCCCTGAGTCAGGAACAAACCTGTGGCCGTTGTTGCTCGTTTTACTGGAGTGTGATTAACACGCCTCCGTTTAAAGGCCGTGTGCTTAACACTACTATGGCTCTGTATGTGTAATTATGCTCGGAGTCGCCAGGTGTCGTATTGAGACACCATCACAAGTATATCAAGGTCAGGTTCAAAGTAATAAATCCGTACACCGATTAGTAAGTCCAAACGATTGGTGTTTATTATAACAAATATAATAAATACTCATGCATACGCTAAAGAGACTAACTTACTTCTAATACTAAACAACTAAATACTTATCTAGGCAGGAACAGGCAAGGTCAGGGAGCAAGGCCTTCGTCCCGTTCTTGGTCTGTAACTTTCTGATTGGCAAAGTTGTCAAGAGCTAGCAAGGTCTGGATCACGTAGCGATCGTTGTGTTGGCACTTACAGTTCGATGGCTGATGCTCAACGGCCGGTGATGAAACTGGAGTCAGGATGCGATGCAACAGGTCTGGGCCGGAGTCTGGAAGCAACAGACCGAGTCATGTGCTTGACCTTCTTTTTATAGGTCCCAGGAGGTTCAGGCCCCCTTGGGGTGGTTCCCTCATCTATTGGGTCTTTCCCAATCGATATCTTTCAAACTCCCCAATCCTAGGGTCGTTTCTCGATGTTTGGGGCGGTCCCTACGGCTCTTTGTTTTGGTTGCTTTGGCGCCATTCTGTCTGGGCGTCTATGGAAAAGTATCCATCGATACTTAAATGTTTCTATTGTACCTGGGCCTGGGCCGGGATCACCTCATTAATATGCAGATCTGTTTCCCATTTGCACCTTTGGCTGAAACTCTGCAACTCTTTGGAAACTGGTTTCTGTACGTGCAAAATGCAAAACAGTCTTTTGCAAGCTGTGTGTCCTCACTGTGACTGTTTTTCCCTGTGTTCCTTGCGGTTCTCCATTTTGTAGCCCAGTGTCCATCTTAGATGGCTACACCGTGTGGACTTCACCATGGAGAGGAAAACACATCACAGCATTTACCTCAGAGATATTAGATTGACCCTTTAGTCGGCCATTTGTGTTGACCTTGAACTCCACCCAGCTGAAAACACCGTCCTCCAACCTCGCGGGATCTCACTGACTGACCAACTCTGTCGTCAAGGTCAGTTTGTTAAAATTATGCTCATCACCTTTTAAACTCACTCCCCCTCCTCCTGTCACCCACCAACCTTGCCCCATTACCATGGACCAAGCAAAATCACCATTTCTCAGCCCTCTGTCAACCTTGAACCGTCACCCGTTACCCTGGACCCTCTCAGCCTCACACTGGCTGACTTTTTATCCCAGTGCTAGTGAGGGGTGGGGGAGCTTGCACTCTCAAACACAGGGAAACAATCATCCTCAATTGGATATGTGATGTGGAGGTTATTACAGTTACCTTTGCTGAATCCTCCACTATCAACATCCTGGATGTTACCATTGACCAGAAACTGAATTCAACTTGCCAAATAAATACTTTGGCTCCCAAAGCAGGCTAGAGGCTTCGAATCCTGCGGTGAGTAATTCAGCTCCTGAATCCCCAAAGCCTGTCCACCATCTACAAGGCACAAGTCAGGAGTGTAATGGAATACTCTCCACTTGCCTGGACGAATGCAGCTCCAACAACACTCAAGAAGCTCGACACCATCCAGGACAAAGCAGCCCCGCTTGATTGCTCCCCTTCCACAAACATTCACTCCCTCCACCATTTTAATTTGGAGAGCGAACTTAATTCTAGTGATGTCGCCATTTAATTAGCATGCCCGAGATGTTAATGAATGCAAATAGTGTCCTGACATTGTTCACGGGAAACTTGGTTTGCCTTTAATCGGTCTTCAGAGTCGACAGAAAGAAATTCAGACAATTCATCCGACTGTCAGGAAACCGGGGCGGAATTCTCCGATCCCCAGATCTCTGGAAGATCTGCTTATTTTCAGTATATTAACAATCTCACATTCCAACCACACAAGTGTGTGCTGACACCTGCACGAGCCGGGGAAGTGGAATTTAACCATCTGGGTTCACTTGTTTTAAGCTATAAATTGCTGAAAATAGTTTTTATAGCTTTCAAAGTTTACGTAATTCAGCAATAATATTCAAACGATTTGCAGCATCATTGGGAATGTCACTCATACCAACTGTGCGGAAGGACAGGAATTGTAAAATCCTCAACAATTCAGCAGAAAGGTAACAATTTGCTGAGTAGGGGAACTTTTATTTCTCTGACATAGAGATCATTGATGCCTATTGAAAATGCGTACTCAGGGAAAGTTATGTTCACTGGGGACAGTTCAGAGAAGGTTCACTTGCCAGATTCCTGAGGTGAAGGGGCTGCCTTGTGAAGAAAGGTTGGACCGAAACTCATTGGAGTTTCGAAGAATGAGAGGTGATCTTGTTGAAACAGATAAGATTCTGAGGGAGCTGGCAGGTTAGCTGCTGAGAAATTGTTTCCACTTGTGCAGGAATCTAGAGCGAGGGAACAGTTTAAAAATGAGGAGTTGCCCATTTAAGTTGGAGATGAGAAGAAATTCCCTCTGTCAGAGGGTTGTTATTCTTTGGAATTTGCTTCCACAAAGACCAGTGGAGGCTGGATAATTGAATATAAACAGGTCTATGTTAGGCAGATTTTTCATCAACAAGAGAGGCTGTAAATTGTAGTTAAAGCTACAATCAGATCAACATTGATGGGCTGAATGGCACGCTTCTGCTCTGATTTCTTATGATCTTATTACCTTTTAAGTGGCATCATAGCAATTAGCAAACCAGCAAGTCATTTCTTTTTTAGTTTACAATTATTTCTTTACAAGCTGAAATGGATGATGCTTTGCACCCAGCAGATTCTGGTTGAATAGGGAGATGGGTTATACCGACAACAGAGCGTTTCCAAGGGCCAGTTTACAATGTTTACGATAACAGGAAACTCAGGCTGCTTTTTGCTCTTGTTACAGTCAGTTATCATCCAAAACACAAGGTTACAAATAACGTAGTTCATATAAACTTACTTCCTTTGATTTCATTGGTTGAGGGAAAGCTATTGGTGTTGGCTGCTTTTCCACAAATGGAATGGGGTCTTTGGTATTAATTGGAGTGGGTAAGTGGGGGTACAATTTAAAATCTCCTCCAGTCCTAATACTGCAACTTATTCCAAACACTGAAATCGCGAATGAGGGTAGAATGCTCAATCTCCTGACTTTGAGGTTACAGTGCTACCAACTGAATCAAGCTAACATCTGATCGAATAGAATCAATGTGAGAAGCTTAGCCCTGAGTGTTGGCAGAGTATTGCACACCGAAAACTCATAACTGATGATGGCCTCCGTCAACGTTGACACATAAGTCCGTCCAGCAGGGGTGACAGTGTCGTTTTTACGTCATAATCAAAGACCCCTCCCACCCGGCTTACTCACTCTTCCAACTTCTTCCATTGGGCAGGAGATACAAAAGTCTGAGAACTTGACGAGGAGACTCAAAAACCGCTTCTTCCCCGCCGTTACCAGACTCCTAAACGACCCTCTTATGGACTGACCTCATTAACACTACACCCCTGTCTGCTTCACTCAATGCCAGTGTCTATGCATTTACATTGTGTACCTTGTGTTGCCCTATTATGTATTTCTTTTCATTTCATTTTATTTTCATGTACTAAATGATATGTTTGATCCGCTCGCAGAAAAATACTTTTCACTGTACCTCGGTACACGTGACAATAAACAAATCCAACATCCACAATCACAGCCAGTTAAACATAGCCAGACAGCGAAGCTGTGACGTCACTGACCTTTCTGATTCAGTCATTCACAAGATAAACACTTGGAAAGTTGTGCATTTATTAGAAACTGCATCAAACCTCTGTGAAATATATCACGCCTTCTCTGTGCAGCATCCCCCTTGGGTCTTTGTGCTTTATTAATAAATACTGAATGAGATAATATTATACACACCAAAAAGAAATGAGAGTTTTTCATGAAAGGCTGAGATGAAGAAAATAAAATTCTCTCCGAGGATTGTTTGGAATTCACTTCCTTTGAGAGCAGTGGAGGCTGGGTCATAGAATCATAGGATTACAGTGCAAAAGAAGACCATTTGGCCCATCGAGTCTGTACCGGGCCTTGGAAAGAGCACCCTACTCCACCCTACCCCATAACCCAGTAACCCCACCACACCTTTTTAAACACTAAGTGTAATTTATCATGTCCAATCTACCTAACCTGCACATCTTTGGACTGTGGGAGGAAACTGGAGCACCCGGAGGAAACCCACGCAGACACGGAGAGAATGCGCAGACTCCGCACAGACAGTAACCCAAGCAGGGAATCGAATCTGGGACCCAGGCGCTGTCAAGCAATAGTACCAACCATTGTGCTACCGTGCTATCTCTTCAGTGAATACATCCAAGGCTGACTGAGTCAGCTTTCTGATAGACTCGGAGTCAATGATTATGGGGGGCAGGCAGGAAAGTGGAGTTGAAGCCACAACCAGATCATCCATAATCTTATTGAAGGGTTAAACAGGCTGGAGGGGGCGAATGGCCTCCTGTTGTTTCTAAGTGCTATGTTTATATCAACCTGCATTCATACACAAGTTCGGCTGTCCATGTCCTCCATACGCAGAGAAACCAATGGGTCGATCTTTACTCTGGGGCTGTTTTGCAATTTGCCAACTCATGCCCCATAACCTTGGTGACAAGCCTCCGCCCATTTCCTGGATTTTAAAATGAGGGGGTAACACCCCTCTCACTGACAAGGGGACCCCACCACCCACACATACAAGGGGGAACACCCACACATGCACAAGAGGAACGTCCTTTCCCTGGAGGGAGCCAGGGGGCAGTGCCAGGGGGCAGTGCCAACGGTACTGCCCGGCCATATCCCTCGCCCCCTGAGGTTTATACCTCCCCATGGGTCCCGGCAGATTCCTTCCGCCTGGCTCCCATTTTAAAAAACTTATTGTTTCTGGGCGGGAATCTCGTTCTGCCAACGGTTGAGAGGGGGTGGTTGCGGGTGGGGGGGGGGGGGGGAGTGAGGAGGGGGTTGAGGGAGGATTGAAGGGGGGGCTGTTGAGTGGGTGGGGGGTTGAGGGGGGGTTAAGGGTGGGGTTGAGGGGGGTGGCTTAAGGGGGGGCGGGGCTGATTTAGCTCACTGGGCTAAATCGCTGGCTTTTAAAACAGACCAAGCAGGCCAGCAGCACAGTTCGATTCCCGTACCAGCCTCCCCGAACAGGCGCCGGAATGTGGCGACTAGGGGCTTTTCACAGTAACTTCATTGAAGCCTACTCGTGACAATAAGCGATTTTCATTTCATTTCATTGAGGGGGGTGGTTCAGGGGGGGCTGTTGAGGCAGGGTGATTTAGCGGGGGTCGATTGAGGGGGGTCGATTGAGGGGGGCGGTTGAGGGGGGTAAGGGGGGTGGGTGAGGAGGGCAGATAAGGGGGGGTCGGTTGAGGGGGGTGGTGGGGAGATGGTTGATGGGGGTGGTTGAGGGGGGTGGTTAAAGTGGGGCTGTTGAGGTGGGTGGGTGAGGGTGGATAAGGGGGGGGTCGGTTGAGGGAGTTGGTGGAGGGGATGGTTGAGGGGGTGTTGGTTGAGGGGGGTGGTTGGGGGTTGGTTGAGGGGGGTGGTGGTTGAGGGGGGTGGGTGGGGTGGGTTGAGGGGGGGCTGAGAGGGGTAGTTAGATGGGGGGATCAGATAAGGCAATCGTGCCAGTGAGATTTCCGCTCTCCGATTCTCGTGATATTTTGCGCCCACGTTACCATTTCTTCTCGACACAAAATTGCGGCAATAGTTTTGTTTAATATCTTGTTGATGCTAAAAAACGGCTTAAATTTGTAGGCTGAAATTGTGTCCTGTTCTTTTCGTAAAAGCATATTTTAATACGAGTTCATCAACATTTCTATGTTTGCCATTTCAACCATTTAAGAGAAATAGGTTAGAACCCTTGTTAAAAATGCATTTGTTATTAACATTACAGAAGCAATTTCAACCAAGATGTAACTCTGTAATTGAAATCTTGAATTAACCTGAGCCCCCTCAACAACTCCATGAACTTCTCCAATGTTATAAATCCCCAAACTTTCTGTTCCTCTGACTTCAGCTGACTTTATCCATTACTGCGAGAAATACTTGCCCTTGGCCCTGCACGCTGGAATTTCCCCCTCTGATCCTCCATCTCTCCATCTTCTTCTTCTGTTTAAACTTGATGAGCATTTTCTCATGCCAACCCAGGAATTAACAGTTTTATTGAAATCAATTTGAAATTTGGAATTGCTGAGATTTGAAATTTAAATCTCTTGTGCAGTAACAATAAAGCTACATTATATCATTGTGTTACAATTGATAAGGTATTTATGTTTTAAACTATCTCCTTTAATCAAGGTGAAATGAAATAGTTTGGCGGGGTGGGGCAGGGGAGAGCGGGGGGGGGGAAGTGACCTCCTATGGAATACGCCCTCGTGACTTGGTTGTCATGTGGACAGGCACCTTGGTCAAAGCTTATTGAAAGATTGGTGCAAGTTTTACCAGCTGGACACGAGGAGGCAGCCGATCTTCATGGTCTAGAATCACAGCTTCGCAGAGTCAGACAGAGAGATTTTGGGATGAAGACCCTGGACAGGTGCTGCTCAGCCAGGAAGAGGAAAAGGACTGTTCTTAGGTTGGCACCAGGTGGAGCGCTGGTAAGGATGGATTCCCTCTTTGAAGAAACATCACATGTCGAGGATTTATTTTTATTGAATTTGTGCATTTGATGCTCAGCTCTAATTACCCTGGGGCTGAGCAGCTTGTTCGAGACAGTTCAGAGAGCAACAAGAATCAATCTCATTGTTGTAGATCTGTCGTCACATGTAGACCAAGCCAGGGAAGGATGACAAATTTCCTTCCTGAAAGAAGGTTAATGAGATAACTAGGATTTTACAACAATCAATGATAGTTGTCATGTGATTCACTTTCAATTCCAGGTTCTATAAATTGAATTTAAATACATCCAGCTGCCATGGTGGTTGTTGAACTCATGTCTCAGGGAATTGGTCTGGGCCTTGGGATTAGTGATATTACCACAACTCTGCTATCTTCCCCTCACTGAACAAGGAGATGCCTTGTTACTAGAAGCCCATTCGAAAAAATGAAAATGAAAAATCGCTTATTGTCATGAGTAGGCTTCAATGAAGTTACTGTGAAAAGCCCCTAGTCGCCACATTCCGGCACCTGTCCGGGGAGGCTGGTACGGGAATCGAACCGTGCTGCTGGCCTGCTTGGTCTGCTTTAAAAGCCAGCGATTTAGCCGAGTGAGCTAAACCAGCCCCTTCAAGTCTGTTCAGAAGATTAGGTCAAGGGGTCGTTAAGGAGGCTGGAAGATTCACCCTGATAGGGGAGGGGGGAGAGATCTTGTTAAAGCCAGGAGCAAATGAGAAGTTTCAATATCTTTTTGCTGAGATTGTGGTGTCCTGCATACCCATGGGATTGTAGGTTGTGTTAAGAAGTTAATGGGGAATACTGGCGCGATTCAGCAGCCTCATTGCTCCCGACTTGTGGCGGGTCGAGGCCATTGAATCCTGCGAGAGACCTCTCACGTGATTCAAGATGATTGAAACATGTCGAGAGGTGGTGATCTAGATGTCACCCTCGCTGGGCGAGATCCAAATCAATATTTAAATGAGCTATTCGGCTCCATTAGATATGTGTTTGCCAGATTCTCCCGGTACTTGGAATCCCCGGCTGGGCCTGTGATCTCCGGCTGGGCCTGTGATCTCCGGCTGGGCCTGTGATCTCCGGCTGGGCCTGGGATCTCCGGCTGGGCCTGGGATCTCCGGCTGGGCCTGGGATCTCCGGCTGGGTCTGGGATCTCCGGCTGGGCCGGGGATCTCTGGCTGGGCCTGGGATCTCCGGGCATTTGGAAGAGTGGCACCCTGGCACTCCCTCTGGCATTGGGCACCTTGGCACTGCCAACCTGGAACATTGACAATGCCATCCTGCACAACCAGGGTACCTGGGTGGTATTACCAGGATGGTGGGCGCACTGCCAAGGTGCCAATCTGGCAGTGCCAAGTTGTCCAGGTGCCAGGTTGCCTGTACCAGGAGTCAGGCCCAGGGGGCCTTATCCATAAGAGGTGAGGTGAAGGGGAAGCTTGTGGACCCTGGAAGAAGTACGTTGGGTGAGGTGGGTGATCTGGAGGCCGCTGTGGGGTTGCTGAGGGGGGGTTGCTGAGATCGGGGCTGCGTTTACAACTGCGACCCAATCAGCGGAATCTTCCTGCATTGATGATCAGCTGAGCTTGCCTGTGCAGGAAATTACTAAAGTGCCGACTCGGTGGGGAGTTCCTCAGCAAGGCCAACAAACATGGCAAAGAGCCTTTGAAAAGCGAGTGATCCTCGACATGTAGGTGCCAAGAAACACTGCACTAAATGCGACATTTAACGGACTTTAAATCAAGTCTCACTATTTCTGTAGTTTAGTGCATTTGTTGTCAGAAAAACCTCAAAAGCCGGCGCCGAATATTATTGGCATGGAGGGACTCAAAGCCCCCCAAGACTAATTTGTGGCTTTCGGACATGTCGAGTTTTCTGGGTATGGAAAAGATTAAGTTCGCCTTGAGGGGATCTGTACAGGGGTTCGCCCGGAGGTGGCAACCATTTATTGACTTCTTTGCGGGAGAGTGAGCGTCAGCAGGGGGTGGGGGGGGGTTGGAGTATGAGGGGGGGAGGTCAGAGTACAGTAGAATAGGAGGGATAAATTGGAGGGTTGTGCCGGTGGGAGAGGAGCGGGCTTGTGCATTATGTTACGATTGAAGTATTGAATGTACGTGGATGTTTGCACATTTTGCCTTTTTTGCTTTCTTTCTGTTGATGTCTGTAACTGTTTACAATGCCAAAAACTACCTCAATAAAATATTTTGGTTTAAAAAAAAACCTCAAAAAGTAAAATCTTATTTTGTGGACACTGGAAAATACAAATCACTTTTTAAAAGCTGTTGGTCTTTACCGGAATCGTAATAATTGGTTTACAGGAGTATTGTGTGTTCACTGTCTGTACTCAGTTAATGTCTGAATCCATTCTGACACAGATTCTCTTTGTCTCTGTGGAGAGACAAAGAGAAGGGGAGATAGAGAACATCACTGTCTGACCTTCTGGGGTGGCAGCACAGGGAAGCTGAGGTTGTGCAGACTGTAGATTCCAGCTTTAAGATCAGGATTTTAATTCATTTTCACACTTTGCCAAAGGAATTCTCCCAAATTGCATAAAGAGGACTTTTCAAAGTATTCAGGGCACTGGTATTAATACAGTTCTTGAAAATCTCTCAGATATTGATCATTAAAACTTTTGACTAGTACAATATAAATGTAATTAAAATAATCAAGAGATTGCAGCTGATATTAGTCAGATTAAACATCACGAACGGTGTTTTATATACACCCCATGCAGAATCCAGCTGCTAATCCCAACACTGTCAACTTCCAGCAGTAGTTCAGTGACCCCTTCGAAACTATGCAAGCATGAGTGGTATCGAAATCCCAACAATAACACAATTATTAATGAGCTTGGCACATCTGTAGATCCAACTGTAATAATAGAATTTCTGCAATTCTGCTCAAACACTTTGGCCACAGAAATCCATCGTGAATAAGTGATGTCTCCTTCGCTGATTGAACATGGACCAGGTGGCACTGTCCAGGGTGTGGGTAGGTACCCTGGCACTGTCCAGGGTGTGGATAGGTACTCTGGCACTGTCCAGGGTGTGGATAGGTACTCTGGCACTGTCCAGGATGTGGATAGGTACTCCGGCACTGCCCAGGGTGTGGATAAGTAACCTGGCACCATCCAGGGTGTGGAATGATACCCTGGCACTGTCCAGGGTGTGGATAGGTACCCTGGCACTGTCCAGGGTGTGGATAGGTACTCCGGCACTGTCCAGGATGTGGATAGGTACTCCGGCACTGCCCAGGGTGTGGATAGGTACTCCGGCACTGCCCAGGGTGTGAATAGGTACCCTGGCACTGTCCAGGGTGTGGATAGGCACCCTGGCACTGTCCAGGGTGTGGATAGGTACTCTGGCACTGTCCAGGGTGTGGATAGGTACCCTGGCACTGTCCAGGGTGTGGATAGGTACTCTGGCACTGTCCAGGATGTGGATAGGTACTCTGGCACTGTCCAGGGTGTGGATAGGTACTCTGGCACTGTCCAGGATGTGGATAGGTACTCTGACACTGTCCAGGGTGTGGATAGGTACTCCGGCACTGTCCAGGGTGTGGATAGGTACCCTGGCACTGTCCAGGGTGTGGATAGGTACCCTGGCACTGTCCGGGATGTGGATAGGTACTATGGCACCGTCCAGGGTGTGGATAGGTACTCTGGCACTGTCCAGGGTGTGGATAGGTACTCTGGCACTGTCCAGGATGTGGATAGGTACTCTGACACTGTCCAGGGTGTGGATAGGTACTCCGGCACTGTCCAGGGTGTGGATAGGTACCCTGGCACTGTCCAGGATGTGGATAGGTACCCTGGCACTGTTCAGGATATGGATCGGTACCCTGGCACCATCCAGGGTGTGGATAGGTACCCTGGCACTGTCCAGGGTGTGGATAGGTACCCTGGCACTGTCCGGGATGTGGATAGGTACTATGGCACCGTCCAGGGTGTGGATAGGTACTCTGGCACCGTCCAGGGTGTGGATAGGTACTCTGGCACTGTCGAGGGCGTGGATAGGTACTCTGGCACTGTCGAGGATGTGGATAGGTAACCTGGCACCATCCAGGGTGTGGATAGGTACCCTGGCACTGTCCAGGGTGTGGATAGGTACCCTGGAACTGTCCAGGATGTGGATAGGTACCCTGGCACTGTCCAGAGTGTGGATAGGTACTCTGGCACCGTCCAGGGTGTGGATTGTACTCTGGCACTGTCCAGGGTGTGGATAGGTACTCTGGCACTGTCCAGGGTCTGGATTGTACTCTGGCACTGTCCAGAATGTGGATAGGTACTATGGTACTGTCCAGGATATGGATAGGTACTCCGGCTCTGTCCAGGGTGTGGATAGGTACTCCGGCTCTGTCCTGGATATGGATAGGTACTATGGCACTGTCGAGGGTGTGGATAGGTACTATGGCACTGTCCAAGATGCGGTAGGTTATCTGGCCCTGTCCAGGATATGGATAGGTGCTCCAGCACTATGATGGGGAATCTTTCACATGAAGATTGGTTGGAACAGATTTGGTTGCAACATTCCAAAAATAATTGGATGTATATTTGTAAAGAAACATTTTGCACGATTAATGGGAGTGAGCAGGAGGGTGGGGGATTGATCAACTCTGTGACAATGAGCAGGGACCCCCTCTCCACGCACACCGCCTGGGCGTTCAAGGTCAACTGTCCATTAAAGGAGCTTTCCCATGAATATCAGAGTCAAAAGCTAATTATGTAGATGTTGATGGGCAAGAGCTGGCATCCAAATCAGAGAGCCATCAGCAGCCTCAGAATAGTTGCCATTACTGAGACGGGCAATGGTCCTTCAACCTATAGGAAACGGTCAAAGACGGGTCGGTAGCTGGCTGCAGCCATGTTTCTGCTGAACAATTCTTATTAATAAATCTTTTTGCCGATCATTAATTAAGTCTGTGCAGCAGGGTAGCATGGTGGTTAGCATAAATGCTTCACAGCTCCAGGGTCCCAGGTTCGATTCCCGGCTGGGTCACTGTCTGTGTGGAGTCTGCACGTCCTCCCCCTGTGTGCGTGGGTTTCCTCCGGGTGCTCCGGTTTCCTCCCACAGTCCAAAGATGTGCGGGTTAGGTGGATTGGCCATGCTAAATTGCCCGTAGTGTCCTAATAAAAGTAAGGTAAGGGGGGGGTTTGTTGGGTTACGGGTATAGGGTGGATACGTGGGTTGAGTAGGGTGATCATGGCTCGGCACAACATTGAGGGCTGAAGGGCCTGTTCTGTGCTGTACTGTTCTATGTTCTATGTAAGTTCGTCTTTGTATCTGGCGACGAGGAAAAATTATCATAACACTGCCTTTGGCTGGATTCTCCGCCCCGCTGCGCCACATTTCTGCCACGACCCGTCGGTGGGATTCTCCGTTACGCTGGCCGGTCAATGGGGTTTTCCATTGTGGGGCAGCCCCACGCCGCCGGGAAACCCCCGGGCGCCGGCAAAATGGAGAATCCCGCCGGTGGAGAATCCCGCCCCTGTTTTTAAAAATAAATTTAGAGTACCCAATTATTTTTTTTTCCCAATCATGGGGCAACTTAGCGTGGCCAATCCACCTACCCTACACATGTTGTCGGGGTGAGACCTACGCAGGTACGGGGAGAATGTGCAAACTGCACATGGACAGTGACCCGTTTCTGAGATCGAACCCGGGTCCTCGGTGCCGTGAGGCAGCAGTGTTAACCAGTGCGCCACCATGCCAGCCCATGAATATCCTGTTTTAATGGAAGTTTAAAAAACAAAATACTCACCAGAATGCTTCTCTTCAAGCAAATAAACCCATTTGAGATAATGGCAGACTCCGTGTCATGAAGAATCAGAAAAGGTGGACAGGTGCAAGATGGATGAGCAACGGACCCCTGGGTTAGAATCCACAAGAAGGGTGAGTGAAATACATTATAGTACCTCCACTTTCAGAGGTGGTATGGGAGGCTCAATGCGTAGGAGAGGCTGAGGGACAGACACAGAATAAACCTGAATTGGCTGGCAGAGTCAAAAGTTTTGAAAAAGTAACCGACAGAGTGAAAAAACAAGAGATGATGCGGAACTGGCAGCTGGAAGGGCTATGACGTCAAATTTTAAAAGGAGGAATTTGGATAAAAGAAAAAGAACTGTTGCAGTTAAAAAAGTTCAAAAGCTAAAAAACATGGCTGGCGTTAGAAAGCAGTTCTGCTTTAAGAATAAAAAAAAAGAAACAGCTGGGAGCACTCTGTACCTGCAAAGGGAAGTTAACGGTATCCGAGCAACTGCACCCTGTATGGAGAAAATATATTATTTTACAGTCTTAAAGCGGTATTACCCTTAAAGAGCTAATCATTTAATGTGACAATGCACTTAAGGCAACAAGCACAAGAAGGAACGTAACGCTAAGGACCCTAAAAATAGTGAAGACCCCGATAGAGGGAAACTCTCAAAAAAGTAAAGGTCCATAAGACACCAAGAAAGAGGCAGTGGGAGACCCCAGAGGAGGAAATGAGGACCCCAAAGAAGAGGCAATGGAAGATCACAGAGGAGGTAATGAATCCCTCAATGAGGAGGCAAAAGATGATCCGAGAAGGGGGGCAATGAAAGGTCCCAGAAGGAGAGAAATGAAAGATCCCAGTAAGAGGGCAATGGAATAACCTAGAAAGGAAATAAAAGACTGCAGAAAGAGAGAAACTAAAGATCCCACAAGAGTACAACAAGACAATTGCTGAATGGGAACAAGCCAACTGCTGACCAATAGTGAAGCCAAAGGGGTTTGACTGAAGTTAAGAGAAGTAGAAATTAAGATTCCATTTGTGAAATGTATACATCCAGTAAGAAAATAATGGTATTCCCCACGGAAGAAATGCAGAAATTAAAGGCTTCAAAATAAATTAAGAACTGTTGATTGTAAAGAGGAATCAGCAAAAATAATTAAAGTTTTAGAGAAGACAAGCTGAACTCTATGAAAAATAAACTATAAAATAAAATAGGGAATGGGACTAGCTCAGTTGGTTTTTGAGAGCCGGTGCAGACACGATGGGCTGAACGGCCTCCTTCAGTGCTGTAAATAACAGACAAACGAACAAGCCCAGTGAAGAGTTGAAGCAGAAGAATAAAAGATGGAGGAGGGAAGCTTGATAATGAGGAATTAACTGAAGAGGTAAAAACGCTGAAATTGCAGAATGAGCAACTTGGACAGAAGGAAACTGAGATTCTGTCAAAACAAGATTACAGAAATGGTTACACCAATGGAAAAACACAAGAACCAATATGATAAAATGGTCAATGTAAAACTTGCAGAGCAGAGCTTCTGATTGGCTGTTCCGGGGAGATTTGCATACGTGCAGTCCGGTCACCAGAAAAAAAAATAGGGCAGCACGGTAGCATTATGGATAGCACAATTGCTTCACAGCTCGAGGGTCCCAGGTTCGATTCCGGCTTGGGTCACTGTCTGTGCGGAGTCTGCACATCCTCCCCGTGTGTGCGTGTGTTTCCTCCGGGTGCTCCGGTTACCTCCCACAGTCCAAAGATGTGCAGGTTAGGTGGATTGGCCGTGCTAAATTGCCCTTAGTGTCCAAAATTGCCCTTCGTGTTGGGTGGGGCTACTGGATTATGGGGATAGGGTGGAGGTATTGACCTTGGGTAGGATGCTCTTTCCAAGAGCCGGTGCAGACTCGATGGGCCGAATGGCCTCCTTCCGTACTGTAAATTCTATGTATGAAAGAGAAGAAACTTTATCACATGACGAAAGTACTAGACATAGAACCACGACCATTCCTTCACACATGACAGACCGAGATTGTGAAAGAACTGTCAAGTTCTAACATGGTGTATTGTGATGAAATGCTGCTTGCATGCATTATAATGTAAGGAATTCGGCAGAGCAAGGGTTAATATCCGATTGGAGAGTAGTACCACCCACAGAATGATGTATGTAGTTACATGGTCAGAGAACAGCCTAGAATTGAACTTGGTAAACAGCACGCCTACATGAAACAGCTCCATGCAAGACCATATTTGGAACTGTACATAGTTGAAACCTCCCAACAGAAGTATTTATGTTGAAACACACAAATCTTAAGATCTTATCAATGAGTCATCACCACTGTAACATAAAACTCCCACATCAAGTCCGCAATGTGAAACTTCAGTGGTGGACGATCAAGTTTGGTCCCCTGGAGACATTTTCTCAGTCAAACCAAGTGGACGTGGATTGTTCACAATCACGTAGATCACTAGAAGAGTTGAGAGATGCTCCAGTGCTCAGTGTTTCCATCAAGAAATGTCTTCAAACCCGTCAGTATTAAAATACCTGATTGATCTCTTACAGACTGTGATGAGTGTTATCAGTAGCTGATATAATGGTACCTTACCTTTAATGCATTGGCCCTTTAAGACCGGGCTTGGAACCCTGGGGGACTCCGCCTCTGGCTCCGCCCCCAGATAATGGTATATTAGATAAGGCTCGCTCAGGCAACATATGATGAGCACACTTCTTGGCTGCTGTACAGTTCTCAGATGATTAAAGCCTTTGAATCATCTATCTTCTCTCCTGTGTCGTGATTGAGGATATCTCACAGACCTAATTGACATCTCTGAGGAAGCAAATAGTAATGAACTGCCCATGTTAGAATGGGTATCCGTCAGAACTGTTCCTGTTAATGTCGATCCTATGGAAGGATCTCAGACCATAGAATTATACTGCTCTACAAGAAACAGAAAACCCCCTCAAACAAGCCAACCCCTGACCAATAGTTAAGTCAATCGAACTGTCGAACTCGTGTACATGAGTCAGAGGTTTCCGGCCGCAGGGACTTTCTTTCTTTGCTAACAGCGCACTCGCACCTGTGGATTTCCCGGCAGTGTGGTTTGGCTTCAAAGGGAAATTCCATCGATAAACAGCAGGTGGAGAGAATCCCGTTGCCAGGGAATGGTACGCCAGTGAGCAACACATGGCTGTGAATCGGAGAATCCCACCCATGATGTTTAGTTGGAAATTTAGGACTGAGTAACTCGGTTATTGAAGATTATATAAAGGATTAAAGGGGGAGGAAGGTGATGATTATTTAATTAAGGGCAACACAGCAGATTGAGAGTCACTTGACCTGGGGACCAATTGGGACTCAGAGTGGGGAATCACCACTAGGGCTGGAGTCCTCTTTAGCAAAGAGATGCGTAGGGAGCTCGCTGCAACCATACAGCTGCTGAACAATCCTTATTAACAAATTATTTGAATGTTCATTAATGAGGTCTGTGAAAGTGCATTCTTTTGGTTCCTATGGAAGTTGTTGAGTTTATTGAGTGTTGTTGCAGCTGCACTCACTCAGACAGTGGGAGCATTCCATCACACTCCTGAGTTGTGTCTTGTAGATGGGGGACAAGCATTGGGCAGGAGGTGAGTTACTCACCACAGTATCCCTAACCTTTGACCTGCTCTTGTACACACTTTTTATATGGCTGGCCAGTTCAGTCTCTGGTCAGTGACCCCCAGGATGTTGATTGGGAAGGATTCAATGATAGTAATGTCATTGAAGGTAAAGCGGTGATGGTTAGATTCTCTTTTCTTGGAGATGATCAATGCCTGGCACTTGTGTGGCGTGATTGTTCCCTGTCACTAATCAGCCCAAATCTGGATATTGTCCAGATTTTGCTGTGTTCGGACACAAACTGCTTCATTATCTGAGGAGTTGTGCAGTCATCAATGAACATCCCTATGTCTGACCTTAAAATAGAGGGAAGGTCACTAATGAAGCAGCTGAAGATGGTTGGGTTGAGGACACTGCACATCATATACAAAGAAACTTTTGATGGTACAATTTAAATTATATAAGTGGCCAATCGAAGTAAAATGACCAAATTCAAACTTGGCCCAATATAGCTAAACATTGGCTTAGCTTGAATTTGACCTTTAAACCTTGGGATTGGCGTACAAGCCTACGTCCTGTTCTTCTTTGTCCGCCAATTGAACTATGAAAATTGAGTCAAAAAACACAAGGTTGAGCAGCTCAATATAACGAGTCATTGGAAGTTGAGAGCTGAAGTCAGGGAGATTTGTGAATTTAGCGTAAGACCATGCTTTATCAAACTGAATGTATTTCTCCCACAACTTATTTGGGAGGCGGTGAGATTCAGCAGTTCAGGCAGTCGCCGGTCCAGACGGTATACCCTCTATCCCTGGAAACCTTTGTGCATTAGAGCAAGTTTGGATCCAAATATTAGGCAAGAGTATTTATTGAACATTGTAGGAGGGAGCCTGGGTTACACTCAGTTTACAAAGCATCCTACCTATCAAGTTACTTGTAATTTTTGTTTTTAATTTTAAAAGATATACATCAAGTTACTTGTAATTTTTGTTTTTAATTTTAAAAGATATACATATCACAACAGCTCAGTTTTACTTTGAATGTTCGTCTCTTCTTGTTAATTTGAGTTAGTCTAGTTTCTGCCATTTCTGGCCTCCAGCAACTTTTCACCAGCTTAGTTGCTGCTCTCGTTTCTGTGTACAGCAATGTTTGATTACCTAGAAACAATACAGATGAAGAACTCAAATGAATCACACATCTTATTTGATAAAATGAAATGAACTTTGAGGCTGCTGTTGGTCATTATATTATATATGCCTGGGTACAGCTAACATGTCAGCACAATGCCGGCTGGCCCCGTATCCCTTTAACTGGTAAGAGGTTGTTGGCAAGAGTGTTAAGGGATTAATTTCCAGTGACAGCAAAAACTATGTTCCACAAAAAAGTATTTGTTCCTAGGCAGGTCCAGAGGCTGGCTTGAATTAAAGTCTCCATGCCAATCAACACACGGTCAATGTTATTGTTCACTCACCATGTAACATTTTCCAGAGAAGAATAAAGATTTTACTTTCTGCAATAGCCTAGGGTTACGTTTTCTTAAGTGGATGCTTGCAGGAGTGTGCTGTTATGGTTGAGAGCATAGTTGGCTTGGTTTTTATATAAAACAGATGACTAACCCTTTCGCCATCGACAGTCAAGCCTCATTGGTTTTGGCAGTCACGTTTTCAGCAGTTTCCGTAACAGTGGTTCAGCTACTGATTTGATAATGCTGGAAGTTTTATATGGGCTGGGGTGGAGAGTGTGGGAGAAATGTTTCTTGAGGACAATTTTCTCTGTCTTTGTGTCCATTACATCAGGTTTTGAGCTGCACAGATTAATGTTCTCCGCACAATCTTAACCTCGGCATGGATGAGTGATTTCTGGAGATGGATGAAAATGTGCCTGCAGTGACCTCATTAGCTGATTAGCCATGCCTTGCTTTCCACCACATTGATCTCTTTCCAATTTACACACATCATTACTTTAGAAAGGCTGGAGGAAATAACAGTTGCAGCTGAATTGTGATGGGATGATATGACTAGGATGTAAACTATAGGCCTGCTTATGACGCAGTGAGAATAGGGAAGAATCACTTCAACTGTAGGCATTTTTATTGCCCACATTTTTAATGGAGGCAACACTTAACACAAAATAAACCTTTAACAACTCGCACAAGAATGTCACAGAAATGTATTGAGCATTTTTCTGCTGATACAATTAAATCTGGACAGTAAAGAGACAGTGAAATATCATGCTTCAGTTATATCTGTGTATGCTTTTTAATTACATCACATGAAACTATTCAGTCTCAATCTTCCATATCGTGTCAGATATGTATTTTAACAGATACATTCACACTATAATTGGCATAATCGCTGCCATTTTAATGTTGGGCGGCACGGTAGCATAGTGGTTAGCACTGTTGATTCACAGCGCCAGGGACCCGGGTTCGATTCCCAGCTTAGGTCACTGTCTGTGCGGAGTCTGCACATTCACCCCGTGTCTGCATGGGGTTCCTCCGGGTGCTCTGGTTTCCTCCCACAAGTCCTGAAAGACGTGCTTGTTAGGTGAATTGGACATTCCTAAATTCTCCCTCTGTGTACCCGAACAGGCGCCGGAATGTGGCGACTAGGCGATTTTCACAATAACTTCATTGCAGTGTTAATGTAAGCCTACTTGTGACAATAATAAAGATTATTATTATTAAATGCTGCCTCAATTCAAAAGCAAGATCACTGGTATAACATAAAGGGTTAATGAGTGATGCAGATGATGATTGCCTTATGTGAAACTGAAATACTGATCCCGATATTTACTCTGTGGGTGCAGGTGATTGCCAGAGGCTGGAAAATCCCAAAATACAGGAACGTTGGAGTCATGCTGAATTGGACAGGATATTTGTATTCAGTTTCCCAAGCGACGATGAAAGATTTAGAGTTGGAAACTTTGCCTCATCCACGTTCAGTGAATAGAATCAGTTATTCCAAAGCATCAGACAAAGGAGGGAATGAGAGAGAAGGTTAAATGGCAACCACAAGTTAATGCCAATATATCTGTCAAATTAGGGAATTATACTTTTTGTATAGAAAATGGGTTCCTATTGGCTACAGTAGTGGATTGGTTATCATAGATATCATAGAATTTACAGTGCAGAAGGAGGCCATTCGGCCCATCGAGTCGGCAAAGGCTCTTGGAAAGAGCACCCTACCCAAGGTCAACACCTCCACCTTATCCCCATAACCCAATAACCCCACCCAACACTAAGGGCAATTTTGGACACTAAGGGCAATTTAGCATGGCCAATCCACCTAACCTGCACATCTTTGGACTGTGGAAGGAAACCGGAGCACCCGGAGGAAACCCACGCACACACGGGGAGGATGTGCAGACTCGACACAGACAGTGACCCAAGCCGGAATCGAACCTGGGACCCTGGAGCTGTGAAGCAATTGTGCTATCACAAGGCTACCGTGCTGCCCTTATGTCACTAGACTAATGATCAGATGCCTGAATTGAAAATCCCTCCATGACAGTCTGCACATTTAAATTATGTTGAAAAAAAACCTCCTTAAAATGAGAAGGAACAACTGGCCAGGTAAGTCCGATTTCTATAAAAGCCATGAAGTCAAAGTCATAGCACAAATGTTGTGAAAAGTGAAATATCTGTTTATTTATGCAGCTCCTTTCATGACCACAGGATGTAGAAAAGTGTGTGACAGCCAATGTAATAGTTTTTAAGTGTAGTCATTATTGTAACATGGCAACCAATGTGCACAAATCAAGCTCCCATTAACAGGAATGTGATTGTAATTTCAGATATATGGTATCATATGTATTGGGTGCAGTAAGGGTTAAAAACCTCAATTTGTGTGTGTGACTGTTGAAGTCGTGCTTTTATAGAATCGTGGTTTACAAGACAGCCAGGCTATCTGGAGCCAGGGGGTGCAATTAAAGCATCGTAAAGGTTTGGGTTGATGAATTTTTATTTATATTCATAGAATTGCCTATGGAGTAGTTCCTTTGAGACATTGTGTTCAGTTTAGTAAGATGATGTAGTTAATGGGAGGTGTCTGGGGTTGAAGTAGTCAGGTATTAAGGATTTTCACTGAGTTTTCTGATAAAGGAATATGGGGAACAGGTAGGGAGGTGGAAGTGTGACCAGAAAGAGATCAGCCATGATCAGATTGAATGGCAGAGCAGGCTCGAAGGGCCGAATTGCTGACTTTTGTTCCTGATTCCTATTTTTTATTTGTGACAGGAAGGTGAGCTGAGAAGGTTTCTGATGAAATACAGTCAGAGATTTTGCATTATTCTGACGGGGGGTGGGGGTCAGGTCTGTTCCATTAAACAGTCACAAAAGATCTCTCTTTCTCAAAGTGGAGTTTCATGACATATCTGTACAGCAAGTATTCCTGAGTGCTAACTGTATTTAAAAGTGGATTGAGAGCTGAGATGGTTCTGTTGTTTGAGTGGGAATAAAGGTAGCAGTTAAGGGTTATTGTGTCACTGTATTGATCAGCATTGTTTAAAGGGTAATTGCCAGCTATCTTCTGGTGTAATGCTAAAGGGGCTTTTCACAGTAACTTCATTTGAAGCCTACTCGTGACAATAAGTGATTTTCATTTCAAGATATTTTAACCCTGTGTTAGTAACAAGGTTTGTTGTTACTTTTGCAGCCAATGTTGGGTCTGGTCTGCGATCAAAATAGTAATAATGATCACATAATCTGTTTGAGTGATATTGATTGAGGAATTAACACTGGCCAGGGCACTAGCCTATCCCAACTGGAATGGGAATTGAACCCAAGATGTTGGTGTTACTCTGAACTATGCTCCAGCAGCCCCACCAACTGAGATATTGGGCTTCCAAAATGATGTTATGAAGCAATAATTGGAGAGTTTTAAAAAGTCTGGAATTGCTGCTTTTTCAGTCATATATATTTTGAAACATAAACCGGCTTCTCGATCTCTCATTAATGCCATCTTGACAGAGTGTTCTGCCTATTGAATAATGAGTGGAACGTGTGGGGTAACTCTCATGTTACTGGTATTGAGTTCACCATGGTGACATGGCTGCTTCCAATAGGTCTCAGAGAATCAAAATGCACTGAACTCAATCGCTGGTTGAAACTTTGCTATTTTTGTGCCGGTTACGCCAATATCAGTCAATTATATTTATAAAAGCAGCAAAATTCAGCAGAAACTCAAGGCCAATATATTTGACATATTTTGCATGGGCCGAAATCCTGACATGTGACATACGTACAGATTAAAGAACAATGTGAATAGATCTGTTATAATTTCGCTAGCTGTGTATCAGACTACCACTGCAGTGAAAGTGTAGCTTGAGGAACACTTTACTCATTTGGCAGTAGCAGCCTATTACGAAGTTGACAAAAAAGGTTGGGAACCCTGAAAACATGAGATTATTTTCCTGGACGCTGGAACATTTTTTTGGCAATTTGGAATATATTGTAATTCTCCCTTTTCAGCGAGGAAGAAATATTGATGGGGACTTCAGTTTACATTTACAAAGCCCAGTTCCTTTTACTGACAATCTAACCGACACATTGGGCCACACAGTACCTGCCCAATTAAACCAGTGACACGCACAATGGCAGATTGGTTCACCTCCCTCATTAGGTGAGAGCCATCAAGTTGACTGTTCAGATGGTTGAGGTCTCAAATTGCAGGAAAATAGGAGATTTTCAACTCGCAATTGGTGTGTCTGAATTTATAATCAATCCTGCAGCCAGCTGTAAAAGATGACATGAACTGGTTGTTCACTTCATTCTTCTGTGACGGCTGCGCTGGGATGTCTGTTATATTTGCACACATGATAAAAGATACATTGGTTTTGTAAATTGTTTTTAATGTTATGCAGGTGATGAATATTCACTGGGTTTCACTTCTGGTCGAATCATTCACTCCGATTGAAACTGGTTTGTGGGTCAAGAGGTGATGCTTGTATCTCTGGGAAAGAAAGCTAATAACCGTGTGTAATGATTGGTCCCAGTCTGGCCTTTCTATTTTTCCTCAGATATTGAAGCTATCTGTGAACCTTGGCATTAAGATCAGGACAACATTCAAGTTTGACCTGGGGTGGCAATCTCCCCTACCCGGCGTGACGAGGGTCCCGGAGTAGGGGAGTGGCGCCAACCACTCAGGGGTCGTCCAGCCCCGCGCCAGAGCGGTTGCCACCAGAAGACCGGCGCAAAAAACCGGCGCCCCCGGCAGCGGGGCTGGCCGAAAGGCTTTCGCCGGTCCGCACATCCGCCGGCAGTGATGTCAGCGGCAGCTGGCCGCTCACATTACTGCCGGCGCATGCGCGATGTGGGGTTCTCTTCCGCTTCCGCCATGGCGGGGGCCGTGGCGGACGCGGAAGAAAATAGTGCAGCCAGGGCACTGGCCCGGAGTCTGAGCGGGGGGCCCCGATCGTGGGCCAGGCCACCGAGGGGGCACACCCCGGGGTTCGATCTCCCCCCGACCCCCCAGGACCCCGGGGCCCGCTCGCGCCGCTGATCCCGCCGTTCCAGAGGTGGTTTAAACCTTGGCGGCGGGGGAGGCCTCCCAGCGGCGGGACTTCGGCCCATCCGGGCCGGAGAATCACCGCAGGGGCCTCTCCGATCGGAGTGGCGAGATTCCCGCCACCGCCACTTCCCGGGTGGCGGAGAATCTCTGCCACGGCGGGGGCAGGATATTAGGCGCCCCCAGGCGATTCTCCGACCCTGCTGGGGGTCAGAGAATTTCGCCCCTGATAAGTGACAGTATCACTAGGGCTGGTTTAGCTCACTTGGCTAAATCGCTGGCTTTGAAAGCAGACCAAGCAGGCCAGCAGCATGGTTTGATTCCCGTACCAGCCTCCCCGGACAGGTGCCGGAATGTGGCGACTAGGGGCTTTTCACAGTAACTTCATTGAAGCCTACTCGTGACAATAAGCGATTTTCATTTTCATTTTATTTCATTTCACTTACATCATACAAGTGCCAGGCAATGACCAGAGAGATCGAACCATCGCCTTTGACATTTAATGGCATTTCATTCCTAAATTCCTCACTATCAACATCCTGGGGGTTATCATTGACCAGAAACTGAACTGGATTAGCCACATTAATACTGTGGCTACCAGGGCAGGTCAGAGGCTGGGAATCCTGCGGAGAGTAACTCACCTCCTGACCCCCAAAGCCTGTCCACCATCGACAAGGCACAAGTCAGGAGTGTGATGGGATACTCTCCACTTGCCTGGATGAGTGCAGCTCCAACAATACTCAAGAAGCTCGGCACCATCCTGGACAACTCAGCCTCAGTAATTAGAACATAGAACATAGAACGATACAGCGCAGTACAGGCCCTTCGGCCCTCGATGTTGCACCGACATGGAAAAAATCTAAAGGCCATCTAACCTACACTATGCCCTTATCATCCATATGCTTATCCAATAAATTTTTAAATGCCCTCAATGTTGGCATGTTCACTACTGTTGCAGGTAGGGCATTCCACGGCCTCACCACTCTTTGCGTAAAAAACCCACCTCTGACCTCTGTCCTATATCTATTACCCCTCAATTTAAGGCTATGTCCCCTCGTGCTAGCCACCTCCATCCGCGGGAGAAGGCTCTCGCTGTCCACCCTATCTAACCCTCTGATCATTTTGTATGCCTCTATTAAGTCACCTCTTAACCTTCTTCTCTCTAACGAAAACAACCTCAAGTCCATCAGCCTTTCCTCATAAGATTTTCCCTCCATACCAGGCAACATCCTGGTAAATCTCCTCTGCACCCGTTCCAAAGCTTCCACGTCCTTCCTATAATGAGGCGACCAGAACTGTACGCAATACTCCAAATGCGGCCGTACTAGAGTTTTGTACAACTGCAACATGACCTCATGGCTCCGGAACTCAATCCCTCTACCAATAAAGGCCAACACACCATAGGCCTTCTTCACAACCCTATCAACCTGGGTGGCAACTTTCAGGGATCTATGTACATGGACACCGAGATCCCTCTGCTCATCCACACTACCAAGAATTTTACCATTAGCCAAATATTCCGCATTTCTGTTATTCTTTCCAAAGTGAATCACCTCACACTTCTCCACATTAAACTCCATTTGCCACCTCTCAGCCCAGCTCTGCAGCTTATCTATGTCCCTCTGTAACCTGCAACATCCTTCCGCACTGTCTACAACTCCACCGACTTTAGTGTCGTCTGCAAATTTACTCACCCATCCTTCTGCGCCCTCCTCTAGGTCATTTATAAAAATGACAAACAGCAACGGCCCCAGAACAGATCCTTGTGGTACGCCACTCGTAACTGAACTCCATTCTGAACATTTCCCATCAACTACCACTCTCTGTCTTCTTTCAACTAGCCAATTTTTGATCCACATCTCTAAATCACCCTCAATCCCCAGCCTCCGTATTTTCTGCAATAGACGACCGTGGGGAACCAACATTCACTGCCTCCATCACTGATGCAGAGTAGCAGCAGGTGTAACATCTGGGCTCTGCAGAAACTCGCCAAGCCGTCTACGACAGTGCGGGTAGGCTTTTAAAGGTGGCAAGAGATCGGCGCTCGCAATCCGTACAGTTGCCGCTCATTTGAGCGTTGATTGGAGGAGGCGGAACTTCCTCTGCCCTTGGATGGTAGTCCTACTCGAGAGAGATGGCAGCCAATCAGATTGACTGACAGCGCTTCAACCTGGCCAGGCAATACTGCAGCTCCATGCCCTCCATTATGGGCTGGTTTAGCAGAGGGCTAAATCACTGGCTTTGAAAGCAGACATAAGCAGGCCAGCAGCACGGTTCAATTCCCGTACCAGCCTCCCCGAACAGGCACCGGAATGTGGTGATTAGGGACTTTTCACAGTAACTTCATTTGAAGCCTACTTGTGACAATAAGCGATTTTCATTTTCATTTCATTTCATTTTCATTTCCACTGCAGTGACTCGAGGCAGTATTGCAGCTCCCTGCACCACACTGCAGTGACCCGAGGCAGTGCTGCAGCTCCCTGCCCTGCCCTGCAGTGACCCGAGGCAGTACTGCAGCTCCCTACCATACACTGCAGTGACCCGAGGCAGTACTGCAGTTCCCTGCCTCCACTGCAGTGATCCAAGGAGGTACTGCAGCTCCCTGCCCTGCCCTGCAGTGACCCGAGGCAGTGCTGTAGCTCCCTACCATACACTGCAGTGACCCGAGGCAGTGCTGCAGCTCCCTACCATACACTGCAGTGACCCGAGGCAGTGCTGCAGCTCCCTGCCCGATACTGCAGTGACCCGAGGCAGTACTGCAGCTCCCTGCCCTGCACTGCAGTGACCCGAGGCAGTACTGCAGCTCCCTGCCCTGCCCTGCAGTGACCCGAGGCAGTACTGCAGCTCCCTGCCCTGCCCTGCAGTGACCCGAGGCAGTATTGCAGCTCCCTGCCCTGCACGTCAGTGACCCGAGGCACTGCTGCAGCTCCCTGCCGGACACTGCAGTGACCCGAGGCAGTGCTGCAGCTCCCTGCCCGACACTGCAGTGACCCGAGGCAGTATTGCAGCTCCCTGCCCTGCACGTCAGTGACCCGAGGCACTGCTGCAGCTCCCTACCATACACTGCAGTGACCCGAGGCAGTGCTGCAGCTCCCTGCCCTGCACGGCAGTGACCCGAGGCAGTGATGCAGCTCCCTGCCCTGCACGGCAGTGACCCGAGGCAGTACTGCAGCTCCCTGCCCTGCACTGCAGTGACCCGAGGCAGTACTGCAGCTCCCGGCCCGACACTGCAGTGACCCGAGGCAGTACTGCAGCTCCCTGCCCTCCACTGCAGTGACCCGAGGCAGTGATGCAGCTCCCTGCCCGGCACTGCAGTGACCCGAGGCAGTACTGCAGCTCCCTGCCCGGCACTGCAGTGACCTGAGGCAATACTGCAGCTCCCTGCCTCCACTGCAGTGACCCGAGGCAGTACTGCAGCTCCCTGCCTCCACTGCAGTGACCTGAGGCAGTACTGCAGCTCCCTTCCTCCACTGCAGTGACCTGAGGCAGTACTGCAGCTCCCTGCCCTGCACTGCAGTGACTCGAGGCAGTACTGCAGCTCCCTGCCCTGCACTGCAGTGACTCGAGGCAGTACTGCAGTTCCCTGCCTCCACTGCAGTGATCCAAGGAGGTACTGCAGCTCCCTGCCTCCACTGCAGTGACCTGAGGCAGTACTGCAGCTCCCTTCCTCCACTGCAGTGACCTGAGGCAGTACTGCAGCTCCCTGCCCGACTGCAGTGACTCGATGCAGTACTGCAGCTCCCTGCCCTGCACTGCAGTGACTCGAGGCAGTACTGCAGTTCCCTGCCTCCACTGCAGTGATCCAAGGAGGTACTGCAGCTCCCTGCCCTGCACTGCAGTGACCCGAGGCAGTGCTGCAGCTCCCTGCCCGATACTGCAGTGACCCGAGGCAGTACTGCAGCTCCCTGCGCTGCCCTGCAGTGACCTGAGGCAGTGCTGCAGCTCCCGGCCCGACACTGCAGTGACCCGAGGCAGTATTGCAGCTCCCTGCCCTGCACGTCAGTGACCCGAGGCACTGCTGCAGCTCCCTGCCATACACTGCAGTGACCCGAGGCAGTACTGCAGCTCCCTGCCCTGCACTGCAGTGACCCGAGGCAGTGCTGCAGCTCCTGCCCTGCACGGCAGTGACCCGAGGCAGTGATGCAGCTCCCTGCCCTGCACGGCAGTGACCCGAGGCAGTACTGCAGCTCCCTGCCTCCACTGCAGTGACCCGAGGCAGTACTGCAGCCCTCTGCCCGGCACTGCAGTGACCCGAGGCAGTACTGCAGCTCCCTGCCCGACACTGCAGTGACCCGAGGCAGTACTGCAGCTCCCTGCCCTGCACTGCAGTGACCCGAGGCAGTACTGCAGCTCCCTCCCCGACACTGCTGCAGCTCCCTGCCCTGCACTGCAGTGACCCGAGGCAGTGCTGCAGCTCCCTGCCCTGCACGGCAGTGACAGAATGAGTGCTGCAACACTCTGCCTGGGACTAAATCCCAAGCCCTGAGTCCTGAGTCCGGGATGGAAGGGTAGGGGATCCCCTGGGGAGTCTGGCGTGGGGGGGGGGGGGGTGTGCCATCATGGGGTAGACTACGGGGTGCAGGTCCCAGAGCTTCAACGTCCCGGGGGGGAGAGGGTGCCTCCACTCTGGGGATAATGTTTAACGTCACTTTCCCACCTTCCCCACATCTGCTCCCGTTAGACTAAACATTGAGGCTGGGCGGGTAAAGGCCCTTAAACCATTAGGTGGTCACTCGGGGCCTCAATGGGTAGGTTTTCTACCTGAGGCTTTCCCCGTGGCTGAAATTGTGCCTGGTTTTGAGCTGCAGTTACTTGGTGGGGTCACATCCATTCAACTGGCTTCTCATTCCCACCACAAAACCTGCCTTGGGGGCCAACCAATCACCACTACCAGGTGGCAGGACAAGAGTATCAGACACCTGGAACCCCACCAGCTGGAGGGTGATATCCTTGATGTTTAAAATGAGTTTGTGTAAAGTTAGGTTACAAAACTCCTTTGTCCATTATTTTAGTGGATATTTTAACCTATTTTACAGAAACAGATTAAATTAGGGAAGACATTTTATATCAGCTGCTTATTCACACAGTCTAATTCTAAAGCCCAAGGTAGTTTGATATGCAGGACTATAAAATATTCCAGCAAATTCATCTCTGAATGCCCAGAGTTAGTCTCTGGGACAATGAAGACCCAGCTCCCTGAGCGGAGATCATTATGCTTCGTGGATCTACTGGAATTTTCAGGTACAATCATTGATTAAACAGTGGCCAGCTAGATGATGCAGTCTTCAGAACCTGTACCAAAGTTGTGCCTGTTCTGAGCCAGAACTTAAGATGTCAAAACTTACAAAAGAAGTTTGTTAGTATATCTGGAATAGCAAACGACTGCTGCCGCATACGATGCACATCTGAGTAACTTAACTCTGTGTTTGATATCAAGGCCTGAATGTAATGTGATGTTAAAAGAACAATCCTCACTTGCTGGCCAAGAACAAATTCTATAACATTCTGTCTCAATGTACAGTGATCTCGAGCAGAAATCAGATTGTTAATGAGATTTATAAATCTGCAATATCCAGGGCAGAGTTCAGAGCTGCAGTTAATCAAGACAGGAATTGTCAAACTGTTGCCAACATCGGGTTTACCAATATGAGCAAGAAAGGTTGAAGCTGGACTAGCATGGGGTAGTATCTCTGCTCTGCATTTGTGCCCAGTCTGTTTCCATGTCAGCTGCAATTATATGTAATAAATGTGACAGAATTGGAGGCAGCTTCAACTTTTGAAGCAAAAGATTTGACAAGCATTGTAATGGCAGGGGTCTGCATCACGAAAAATCAATGGGGGCCTCCTTTTGGCCGGAGATTTATTTATTGGCTAGCTGTCAAAGTTGGGCTGGCAGCCAGAAATACTAAACCAGATTGATAAAACCTCAGCATGGAGCAGATCCATTCCAATGTCCAAAATAATTGGTGTGTTTCCCGGACCTTTGAGCAATGTCTGATGGTAAACAGTTGTACTGTGCCTATAAAGTGAGAGCATCAATACACTGGACCCTCACAGACACAAGTTCACTTTTACTATAACTGCATTTATTCTTGTGTTGAGCTAATAGACGAATAATTATTTTGCAGCACATCTCCTGTTTGGCTTTGTAATACCATTTGTTCTTCTGGAGGTTGTGGTTTCCAGCCCCATTTCAATGCTCAAGCACAACACCAAGGCAGCAGGACTCTGTTGAAGTTCTAACTTTTCAGAAGATACCTCAGACATGGTGGAAATATTAAACCCTACTGATCAAGAAGGAGAAGGGTTCTCCACTCACCTCCTGTCCATTCATCAACCTTCAATTAACAGCCCCAAAACACAATTACTGTTTGTGGAGTCTTGCTGTGCATACATTGAGTTTAGAATTTGCCTACATAACAGCAGTGATTCTATTTCAAAATAAATTCACAATAAATGTATTTTAGACATTCTGAGGATGTAAAATATGCTATAAAAATGCAGATCGAAGTTCATATCAAAGTATTGGCATGGTGACACAGTGGTTGGCACGGCTGCTTCTCAGCTCCAGGGTCCCAGGTTCGATTCCAGCCTTGGGTCACTGTCTGTGTGGAGTCTGCACGTTCTCCCCGTGTCTGCGTGGGTTTCCTCCGGGTGCTCCGGTTTCCTCCCACAGTCCATAATAAAATATTAAAACATGCTGCTGTGCAGAGGGACCTGGGTGTCCTAATGCACGAGTTGCAAAAATTTGGTTTACAGATGCAACAGGTGATTAAGAAGACAAATGGAGTTTTGTCCTTCATTGCTCGAGGGATGGAGTTTAAGACAAGGGAGGTTATGCTGCAATTGTATAAGGTGTTAGTGAGGCCACACCTGGAATATTGTGTTCAGTTTTGGTCTCCTTACTTGAGAAAGGACGTACTGGTATTGGAGAGTGTGCAGAGGAGATTCACTAGGTTAATCCCAGAGTTGAGGGGGTTGGATTATGAGGAGAGGTTGAGTAGACTGGTACTGTACTCATTGAAATTTAGAAGGATGCCGGGGGATCTAATAGAAACATATAAAATTATGAAGGGAATAGATAGGATAGATGCAGGCAGGTTGTTTCCACTGGCAGGTGAAAGCAGAACTAGGGGGCATAGCCTCAAAATAAGGGGAAGTAGATTTAGGACTGAGTTTAGGAGGAACTTCTTCACCCAAAGGTTTATGAATCTATGGAATTCCTTGCCCAGTGAAGCAGTTGAGGCTCCTTCATTAAATGTTTTTAAGGTAAAGATAGATAGTTTTTTGAAGAATAAAGGGATTAAGGGTTATGGTGTTCGGGCCGGAAAGTGGAGCTGAGCCCACAAAAGATCAGCCATGATCTAATTAAATGGCGGAGCAGGCTCGAGGGGCCAGATGGCCGACTCCTGCTACTAGTTCTTATGATTTGTCTTTCCCTTGCAGGGTTGCCTTGTGCACTCCACTCTCACACATTCTGACCTGCTTTATTAATGTCTGATAGCGCGCAGCCTGATCACCAACTTTCACCCCACAGTCTCCTTAGATTTTGATATTTTACATTTCCTTTCCCCTCCGTAGTGATTAGACTGGTCCTGCCTGTTCATCCCATTAACCTCGACCTTCTCCTCACACGCTGACCAGCGGTTTGGGTTCCCATTAACCATTACACTTCTTGTAGTTTTACCCTTCCCCCCCCCCATTCCACCATTATAACCGTGGAGCAGTGTGACCAGGACAGGAATGTTTGGATGTTTACATAAGGAGGAATGTTCAGGATTACAGGGAGGAGGCAGGATGAATGACAGGAGGTGAATTGCTCATTCAGAGGGCCAGAGAAGACTCGGGGACCGAATGGCCTCCCCTTGCCCAGTCACAATTCTGTGATTCTGTGACATTCAACCAAATCCATCCTCCTCCAAAATCTGCTGCATTATTCATGTGTAACGAATGGTCGCACTCGATAACATCACTGTTAATTTAGACTGCAAATCCCAGGCCAACCTGTTGTTGGCGAAGCTGAAATTAGAACTTCATCATTATATTTTTAAAATATATTTAGAATGGAATTTATATACTTAGGAATATATTTTCTTTTCTGGATAAAGTTAAAAACAAAATTAAACAAAGGCGGTTTAAACTAATTTCACAAAATGTGACATGTCGTCATTGTATTTGTCGGATATTACAGGTCAAATGTAATCCATCACGTTACAAATTCAAACCAATTTTGACTTTATGATGGAAGCAGTATGTTAAAATTCCAAGAGAACGCGAGCTGTCAGCTTTCTTACCATATTGAACAAACATTGGTTCCTGTTTGCTATTATAAAAATTGTGATTGCCAAAAAAACTGACTCAAATCAAACCCATCTTCTTTTGGAGAGTTCCAAAGATCCACAGGAGTTGGGCAGAACTTTAGATGTTATTTTCTCACCATCCTAAAATGCAGAAGTGGGGAAGGCAAAGGCAGCAACAACTTCAGAAACACGGGGCATTATTTATCCTGACCCCAGCTGGCAGATTGATTGGTAAAATAGCCGGGAGCGGTCTGAAGACACTTCCCGGATGCAGGCGTGCTTCCGGGGAATTTGCACTCTTTGCGGTCTCAATATGGGCTATTTTACAGAACCATCAGCATTTTACTGGTGACAATGTGGGCGGCACGATGGCACAGTGGTTAGCACGGCTGCCCCGCAGCTCCAGGAACCCGGGTTCAATTGCAGCCTCGGGTGACTGTGTGGAGTCTGTACGTTCTCTGCGGGTCTGCGTGGGTTTCCTCCGGATGCTCCGGTTTCCTCCCACAGTCCGAAGATGTGCAGGTTAGGTGGATCGACCATGATAAATTGTCCCGACATGGCTATTAAGGTTATGCGGGGTTACTGGGATACGCGGGGAGGGTGGGGGCGTGGGGATAGGTAGGGGGCAGGGTTGGTGCAGTGTGATTTTTAATGTACTTACCTGGATGTGGCCTGAGGTTTCAGAACTGCCTCAACAACTATCCCCTCACCCATTGGGGCTGCTGAGATTTAAGAGCTGCTGACTCCCTGTGACAGAGCCAGCAGCAATGGGAGTTCCCCCGCCATCCTTAATTGGATGCAACCTGTCGTAGAATAGTCAAGCCAGTCCTGCCACTGCCATGGTAAAGTTCAGTCCCTGGCACCAGGTCAGTAGTCCCACACTCAGGCGCTGCTCCCCTAACCATGATAGGGTTTGATTATGGGGCAGCATGGTAGCACAGCGGTTAGCACAGTTGCTTCACAGTGCCAGGGTCCCAGGTTCGATTCCCGGCTTGGGTCACTATCTGTGCGGAGTCTGCACGTCCTTCCCCCTGTCTGCGTGGGTTTCCTTCGGGTGCTCTGGTTTCCTCCCACAGTCCAAAGATGTGCGGGTTCAGTGGATTGGCCATGCTAAATTGCCCTTAGTGTGCAAAAAGGTTAAGTGGGGTTACTGGGTTATGGGGATTTGCTGGAGGCGTGGGATTAATTGGGGAGCTGTTTTCAAGGGCCGGTGCAGATTCGATGGGCTGAATGGCCTCCTTCTGCACTGTAAATTCTATGAGCTGTGATTATGGAGGTGTAGAGAGGTTTCAACTTGCAGGCAACAACAGAACCACTGGCAATAGATACACGACAGTCACATAAATCCAATCGGGAATTCAGGAGAAACTTCTTTACTGGGATTTTCCACTTGTGCCCTTACTGGGCCCGGATTTTGCCGCCCAGAGTCAATGAACCTTTAAATGATGGATTCCCACATTGGGCGGGACCAGAAATTCTATCCCACTGGATGGAGCAGTTGGGCCGAATGGCCTGTTTCTGTGCAAAGATACTTGTCATGATTTATATTAACACAACCACCTAACCAGTTTGTAAATTACAACCCCTCTCACTTATGAGTCAGTCTCAAAAGAATAGGAAAACTGCTTACAATGCTGTTTTCATTTTGCATTAGCCATATGTATGTTCTCACTGTACACATTATAAACTCATATATACAGCCCATCAGCTTTTCACCCTTTAAACAATAAAAATAATTTCCCTGTGCTGCGGAACTCATCCAAATGATTTTTTAAAAACTTTGTTTCTGTTAGTTCATCTTTATTTAAATTTTGATGTTTCAACTCACGTTCATATTTCTCCTGAAAATCTTCAATTAATAACAGTCCAACCAATCGCGAGACATATTAATCCAAGAACATCATTCATTCCTCAGTTTTAATCATTTAACCAGGGATCATCTGTAATTATGGGTGTCTTTAATCTGCATATAGATTGGGCAAATCAAATCAGTCACAGTACCGTGGGGAAGGAATTCCTGGAGCGTATACGGGATGGTTTTCTGAACCAATGCGTTGAGGAACTAATGAGATCCGAGACTGAGTACTGTGTAATGAGAACGGAATCATTGTCAATCTGGTTGTGTGAGGCCCCATGTGGATGAGCGACAGTAATATAATTTTTTATCAAGATGGAGAGTGACGTATGTGGTGATTGTGTATCAGTGTAGATGCAATACAACTGAGCAAACCATGTAGATTTTGACTCCACAAGAGGAGCACCAAGAGTCCAGAGAGACCACGTCAATAGAAATTGTGAAGATTTTGACTCCAGAAGAGGAGCGCCAAGAGTCTAGAGAGACCGTGTCGATAGAAATCGTGAAGATTTTGACTCCAGAAGAGGAGCACCAAGACCAACAAGAAAATGAAATTGTGAAGAACTTAACTTCAGAAGATGAGCACCAAGAAAGCAAAGATGAATTAAATCCACCACAAATTACTCCAGAAGAGGAGCACCAAAAAAGCAAGTAAGAGGAAGCAGATCCACCACAAATGACTGATGTCACCAGCATCAATGCAACATCAGATCATTCTCACCATTCTCTAGACGAAACGTTCAATGTAACAGACACCACAAAGGACACTCGCACCAATAACTGTGACAATGACTCAAGTTATCCACACAGGACACTCATTGAGCACAACAAGAAAAACAAAAGCCACAAGAAGCACAGCAAAAACGAGAACAAAAGCAACATGAAGCGCGATAAGAACAACAAAAATCGCAGCAAGCATTGCAGAAACAAGAACAGCAACAGCAACAACAAAAACTACAAGCACAACAACAAAAACTACAAGAAGAACAACAAAACCAACAAGAAGCATAACAAAGCTAGCGACAACAACAAAGACAGAAAGGACAAAAACAGCAACAAGAACGGCAACGAAAACAACAAAGACAGGAACGACAGAAACAACAGCAATGAAACAACGACTTGTACAAAATGGTCCAACTCTGTACATGAAGGACAATGCCACAGCACACTACAAAACAATGACAAGACTACAAACATGCCGTGGGATGACAACGAATCTCACAAACTCACATCTGCTCCAGAACAAGCAAGCACAACAGCTTTCAAGGCAGATGACATACTAAATCAATACCACAAGCACAGAAAAAAGTCCACGTCAGTCAACATCAGTGGTTCGACCATGCAAACCTTGGGATAACGTATCGGTTACTTAAAATAACAAGAACACCGATAACATTCACAACGGAGTTGCAATATCGATATCACCACGTCAACAACAAAAAAGAAAAAACTCAATGAACAAATTCATCAAGTTTGGACTCATAAATGTTTTTATTACGATTGGACTCATAAATATAAATTGGCTTTGTAAAATATGCAATAGCACCATCACTTGTATAGATACACATATCGTAAGTAATCTAACTGTTATGTACAATATTCTTTAAATATATAAAGAAAAAAGGGGGATGTGGTGATTGTGTATCAGTGTAGATGCAATACAACTGAGCAAGCACTAGAGGGAGCACGGGAGAGCTATAAATACAGAGGGACAGGAAGTGAGGACACACTTCACAGAAGGGGGACTTGGCAGCAGGACAGGCAGGCAGCATTTGAGGTAGCTGTAAGTTAAGCTCTGAAGACAGAATTAATTCACAATAAAGCATCTTCTCCAACTTTGAGACTAGGAGCTTTATTAAGACACAAGGAACAACACAATGTAGTTGATTCTGAGGCTCAGTTTCTGAATCTTAATAAAGAAAGCTACGCTGATATGAGTCACGATTTGGCTATGATCGATTGTGGAACGTTGCTGAAGAGATGACTGTGGATAGGCAATGGCAAACATTCAAAGAATGAACAGGGGGGACTGCAACGATTGTTTTTTCCTGTCTGGCACAAAAGTCAAGCGGGAAAGGGTGGCCAATCCATGGCTTACAAAGGAAATTAGGGATAGTATTAGATCCAAGGAAGAAGCATACAAATTGGCCAAAAAAACAACAGGTCTGAGGATTGGGAGCAGTTTCGAATTCAGTAAAGGAGGACAAAGGGATTGATTAAGAAGGGAAAAGAGAGTAGAAGAGTATTATTGAGCTTATAGAGAACATAAAAACTGACTGTAAAAGTTTCTATGGGTGCATGAAGAGAAAAAGGTTGGTGAAGACAAATGTAGGTGCCTTACCGTCAGAAACAGGGGAATGTATTATAGGGGGAAAAGAAATGGCTCATCAGGTGTGGCACGTTGGCGCAGTGCTTAGCACTGGGGCCACGGCGCCAAATTCCCAGGTTTGAATCCCAGCCGTGAACATAGAACAAATAACATTAAAACATAGAACATTACAGCGCAGTACAGGCCCTTCGGCTCTCGATGTTGCGCCGACCTGTGAAACCGCTCTAAAGCCCATCTACACTATTCCCTTATCGTCCATATGCCTATCCAATGACCATTTAAATGCCCTTAATGTTGGCGAGTCCACTACTGCTGCAGGCAGGCATTCCACACTCTTATTACTCTCTGAGTAAGGAATCTACCTCTGACATCTGTCCTATATCTATCTCCCCTCAATTTAAAGCTATGTCCCCTCGTGCTAGCCATCACCATCCGAGGAAAAAGGCTCTCACTGTCCACCCTATCTAATCCTCTGATCATCTTGTATGCCTCAATTAAGTCACCTCTTAACCTTCTTCTCTCTAACAAAAACAGCCTCAAGTCCCTCAGCCTTTCCTCATAAGATCGTCCCTCCCTACCAGGCAACATCCTGGTAAATCTCCTCTGCACCCTTTCCAATGCTTCCACATCCTTTCTACAATGCGGCAACCAGAACTGCACGCAATACTCCAAATGCGGCCGCACCAGAGTTTTGTTCAGCTGCAACATGACCTCATGGCTCCGAAAATCAATCCCTCCACCAATAAAAGCTAACACACCGTACGCCTTCTTAACAACCCTATCAACCAGGGTTGCAACGTTCCGAGATCTATGCACATGGACACCGAGATCTCTCTGCGCATCCATACTACCAAGAATCTTATCATTAGCCCAGTACTCTGTATTCCTGTTACTCCTTCCAAAATAAATCACCTCACACTTAAACTCCATCTGCCACCTCTCAGCCCAGCTCTGCAGCTTATCTATGTACCTCTGTAACCTGCAACATCCTTCTGCACTGTCCACAACTCCACTGACATTAGCGTCATCCACAAATTTACTCACCCATCCTTCTACGCCCTCCTCCAGGTCATTTATAAAAATGACAAACAGCAGTGGCCCCAAAACAGATCCTTGTGGTACACCACTAGTAACTGAACTCCAGGCTGAATATTTACCATCAACCACCACCCTCTGTCTTCTTACAGCTAGCCAATTTCTGATCCAAACTGCTAAATCACCCTGAATCCCATGCCTACGTATTTTCTGCAATAGCCTACTCTGGGGAACCTTATCAAACGCTTTACTGAAATCCATATACTCCACATCAACTGCTTTACCCTCATCCACCTGTTTGGTCACCTTCTCAAAGAACTCAATAAGATTTGTGAGGCACGACCTACCCTTCACAAAACCGTGTTGACTATCCCTAATCAAATTATTCCTTTCTAGATGATTATAAATCCTATCTCTTATAAACCTTTCCAAGACTTTGCCCACAACAGAAGTAAGGCTCACTGGTCTATAGTTACCGGGGTTGTCTCTACCCCCCTTCTTGAACAAGGGGACAACATTTGCTATCCTCCAGTCTTCTGGCACTATTCCTGTAGATAATGACGGCGTAAAGATCAAAGCCAAAGGCTCAGCAATCTCCTCCCTAGCTTCCCAGAGAATCCAAGGATAAATCCCATCTGGCCCAGGGGACTTATCTATTTTCACACTTTCCAGAATTGCTAATACCTCCTCCTTATGAACCCCAAGCCCTTCTAGTCTAGTAGCCTGTATCTCAGTATTCTCCTCGACAACATTGTCTTTTTCCTGTGTGAATACTGACGACAAATATTGATTTAGCACCTCTCCTATCTCCTCGGACTCCACGTACAACTTCCCACTACTGTCCTTGACTGGCCCTACTCTTACCCTAGTCATTCTTTTATTGATGACATACCTATAGAAAGCTTTAGGGTTATCCTTGATTCTACCTGCCAAAGCCTTCTCATGTCCCCTCCTGGCTCTTCGTAGCTCTCTCTTTAACTCCTTCCTAGCTAACTTGTAACTCTCGAGCGCTCTAACTGAATCTTCATGTCTCATCTTTACATAAACCTCCTTCTTCCTCTTGATAAGTGATTCAACTACTTTAGTAAACCACAGTTCCCTCGCTCGACCACTTCCTCCCTGCCTGACAGGTACATACTTATCAAGGACATGCAGTAGCTGTTCCTTGAACGAGCTCCACATTTCCATTGCGCCCATCCCCTGCAGTTTCCTTCCCCATCTGATGCATCCTAAGTCTTGCCTCATCACATCATAATTGCCTTTCCCCCAGCTATAACTCTTGCCTTGCGGTATATACCTATCCCTTTCCATCGCTAAAATAAACATTACTGAATTGTGGTCACTATCACCAAAGTGCTCACCTACCTCCAAATCTAGCACCTGTCCTGGTTCATTACCCAGTACCAAATCCATTGTGGCCTCGCCTCTTGTTGGCCTATCTACATACTGCATCAGGAAACCCTCCTGCACACATTGGACAAAAACAGACCCATCTAAAGTACTTTATCTATAATGTTTCCAGTCAATATTTGGAAAGTTAAAGTCCCCCATAACAACTACCCTGTTACTTTCACTCCTGTCCAGAATCATCTTTGCAATCATTTCCTCTACATCTCTGGAAGTTTTCGGAGGCCTATAAAAAACTCCGAACAGGGTGACCTCTCCTTTCCTGTTTCTAACCTCAGCCCATACTACCTCAGTAGACGAGTCCTCATCCAACGTCCTTTCTGCCACTGTAATACTGTCCTTGACTAACAATGCCACCCCTCCCCCTCTCTTACCACCTTCCCTGAGCTTACTGAAATATCTAAACCCCGGAACCTGCAACAACCATTCCTGTCCCTGCTCTATCCATGTCTCCGAAATGGCCACAACATCGAAGTTCCAGGTACCAACCCATGCCGCAAGCTCACCCACCTTATTCCGGATGCTCCTGGCGTTGATGTAGACACACTTTAAACTACCTTCCTGCCTGCCGGTACACTCCTGCAACCTTGAAACCTTACTCATGACCTCACTACTCTCAACCTCCTCTATACTGGAGCTACAATTCAGGTTCCCAACCCCCTGCTGAATTAGGGTCACCCATTTCCTCAAAGTATCTGCCCTGACTGCTCCATCCTTCCAAGTTACTGACCCATTCCCATCCTCCCTTTCCACTTTAAAGTTGTGCAATATGATGCTGATTCCCAAAACTATAGGCCTTTAACACACAACTCCAATCAGGTAAAGATAGATAGTTTTTTGAAGAATAAAGGGATTAAGGGTTATGGTGTTCAGGCCGGAAAGTGGAGCTGTGTCCACAAAAGATCAGCCATGATCTAATTGAATGGCGGAGCAGGCTCGAGGGGCCAGATGGCCTACTCCTGCTCCTAGTTCTTATGTTCTTATGTTATTATGTTTCTGTCCCAAAAGCAGAAGGATTTTTAACAAAGTCACTGATTACATCCCTGTGTGACAAAGCTCATCCCTGCTCCATCTTCCCAATGCCTTCGCTACCTTTGACTGATCACAAAATCCTCCTTCAGGTCTCTCCACTGCCACCCAGCTGTGAGGAACTGCACTGACCTGTTTCCATTCTTATTCATCTCGTCGTAGCCAGATAATTAACTGCAAGACCTCTCTTCCCACTCCAATATTCCCCTCGGATCTATCCTCAGCCCCCTCCTTTTGCTCAGCAACATGCGGCCACTCACTGGCACCAACTCAAAGCACAGAGCCAATTTCAACATTTCTGCTCACAACATCCAGCTCTCCCTCACCACCACCTCCACTGGTGCGAAATGATCAGACTGTTTAAACAACATCAACATCTAAATTTTCCTCCAATTAAATATTGCGAAAACTGAAGCCATTGTCTTTGGTTCCAGCCACAAACACTGGTCCTTAGCCCCGAGTAACCCATTCAACTTTCGGAGGTCAAACCAAACCATTTGGAAGCTTGATATGACCTTTGACCTGAACTAAGTTTCTGATCACATAGCTATACCATCACAGATACCTCCCATTTCCAAATCTACAACATTAGCCGGTTCCACTCCTCCAGCTCATCTACTGCTGTCACCTTCGTCCATGTATTTGTGATGTTCAGATCCAACTATTATGCTGCCTTCCTGGCTGATTTCCACATTCTCTGCTCCATACGCCATGCTGCCCATGTGCTCACACCAAGCAAGTTCCCTTCCCCATAACCCCTGTGTTCACTAACCTACGTGGCTCCTGGTCATTTGTTTTCAAATCCCTCCGTAGCCTCACCCATCCCGGCCTTTCTGATCTCCCCCAGACAACAACCAACAACCTTCTGAGATCTCTGCGCCTCCAATCTGGCTGTTAGGCATTCCTGATTCTATCTCTCCACCACTGCTGACCATGTCTTCATCTGCCTCAACTTCAAGCTCTCTTGATGTGCGTCAGTGTCAAATTTCCCTTCATAATGTTTCTGTGAAGTTCTCCCCAACATTAAAAGGTGCTGTCTAAATGTAGGTTATTGTAACGACTTTCGCCGTTATGCTAATATAGAACCTTCTGTTTATCAATATTATAGCCATTTCCATGTGTGGGTCATTGTTTATCAATTTTAAATTTTAGTTTCATAACTTTTCAGCTTCCTCATTACAGGTGCCTGATAATTGGCTAGTTTTGCCAAAACAATTCCTGGTTTTTCTCCAAGTAGTAGATTTTAAAGAATAAAATGCATTGTTGGAAAAGGAGGTTTTACCTGTGTCAGGTGCAGAATGCTGAGATTTCCACGTTTCAACTTCCAGAGCTTGTTAATCTTTGGTAACGGAATCTGAGAGAAACCGTGGGTGCAATTCTCCCCCCGCACGCCAGGTGGGAGAATCGCGGGGGCGCCGGGCGAGTCCCACCACACTGCCCCCGCACCCGCACGCGATTCTCTCACCCCCCAAAACCAGCGGGCCGAGATGTTGGCTGACCTTCAGGTCCCACGCCAGCCGACCATCGTGATCCACGCTGGCCGACCTCCGCGACACACCATTTTCGCTTACCTTTAATGCAACAGGCGAGCTTGCTTGGTCCTCACAATCTCATTTGCCTTGTCATTCCATGTTATATTTCCGATAAGGACTTCAGCTGATGATTTAGGCTCTCGCTGTATCCTTTGAAAAGCTCAAGAGGTTTCTCCTCGAACTCGCCAAGCTTCGTCTTTAAATGTCTTTTTTTTATTTTAAATTTAAAATATCCAATTCATTTTTTCCAATGAAGGGGCAATTTAGCATGATGATTCCACCTACCCTGCACATCTTTGGGTTGTGGAGGCTAAACCCACGCAAACACGGGGAGAATTTGCAAACTCCACATGGACAGTGACCCAGAGCTGGAATTGAAACTGGGACCTCAGCGGCGTGAGGCAGCAGTGATAACCACTGCGCCACGGTGCTACCCTAAAGCAACAGTGCTAACCACATTGCTACCATGCTGCCCTGTCTTCAAATGTATTTGAAATTTTGAGGGTTTTAAAATTCCATTTGTCAGTACTTCCCGAATGTGGTAGTCGGTATTAGAGGTATTACGGTACCTAGGTTGATGCTGTAAGATCATTGGTGTGGGAGGTACCTGAGACAGTAAAATCATTGGTGAACCTGCCTGCTGGTTCCGCCCAGTAAGGCGGAGTATAAGAGTCTGTGTCCCCCTAGCTGCTGCATTCTGTACCTGCGCTGCTGGGGGAAACATCTAGTCCAATAAAGCCTTCAATTGTACTCCAATCTCGCTTTGTGAGTAATTGATCGTGCATCACCTGCATACAGCACAGCCAGAGTACAGGAGGGAGATAGAGAACCTAGTGGAGTTGTGTAACGACAACAATCTATCCCTCAATGCCAGCAAAACTAAAGAACTGTTCATTGACTTCAGGAAGCAAAATACTGTGCAAATCCCTGTCCGCATCAACGAGCCGAGGAGGAGATGGCTAAATGCTTAAAATTCCTAGGTGTGCACATCACCAACAATCTGTCCTGGTCCACCCACGTCGATGCTATGATGAAAACAGCACAACAGAGCCTATACATCCTCAGGAAATTGGGCATGTCCACACTGACTCTTACCAATTTTTACAGATGCACCATAGAAAGCATCCTATCTGGCAGCATCACAGCCTGGTATGGCAACTGCTCGGCCCAAGACCGCAAGAAACTACAGAGAGTCGTGAACACAGCCCAGCCCATCACACAAACCTGCCTCCCATCCATTGACTCCATCTACACCTCCCGCTGCCTTGGGAAAGCGGGCAGCATAACCCTCCCACCCGGCTTACTCACTCTTCTCACCTCTTTCTTCGGGCAGGAGATACAATAGTCTGAGAACACTAACAGGTTCAAAAACAGCTTCTTCCCCGCTGTTACCAGACTCCTGAATGACCCTCTTATGGACTGAACTGATCTCTTCAGACATCTTTTCTACTGAGTAGTACTACACTCTGTCTGCTTCACCCAAAGCCTGGGCCTATGTATTTACATTGTGTATTTATGCATGTCCTATTATTTCATGTGTGGAACGATCTGTCTGCACTATATGCAGAACAATACTTTTCACTGTAACGCGGTACACATAACAATAAATCAAATTCAATTCAATTCAATTCAATTCACATGCTTCCTGATTTGCACTGGCACAATTAACAAAGCCATACCTCAAATATTCATCTTTGTACTGTTTTGTTCTCAATTTCAGTTTTTTCTTAGCAGGATTTTGCTAGAGGCCCTCGAGCTCTGTGTGCCAAAGACTCTCCAAAGCAGCTCCCACCAGCACTGCTTTTTCCTGCTGCGGACTCTCCTGCGCAGCTCTCTCCAGATCTCACAGATTCAGCTGCGAGATCGTGAGTGCGCTGCTGGCAAAGCAGTGGATCCCACTGATGGAGAATCCTGCCCACTATCTAATAACTCAGCAAATACAATTATTTCAAAGAACGGATCTGGACATTGATTACAATCAGCTTCTCAGAAATACATTGTGATGGTGATATGCCTGCTGTGATAAAGGCGAGACTTTTAATACAGGCACTGAAGATTCTGAGGCTACAGGAGAATCTGTAGGCACACATTAAACTTAAACGACTATCAGCTGACTGGTAAGAATGAGAATTGTAGTCCAGGGTCCCAGGTTCGATTCCCGGCTTGGGTCACTGTCTGTGTCGAGTCTGCACATCCTCCCCGTGTGTGCGTGGGTTTCCTCCGGGTACTCCGGTTTCCTCCCACAGTCCAAAGATGTGCAGGTTAGGTGGATTGGCCATGATAAATTGCCCTTAGTGTCCAACTTAGTGTTGGGTGGGGTTACTGGGTTATGGGGATAAGGTGGAGGTGTTGACCTTGGGTAGGGTGCTCTTTCCAGGAGCCGGTGCAGACTCGATGGGCCGAATGGCCTCCTTCTGCACTGTAAATTCTATGATAATCTATGAAACCACTGTTGTTTGGAACTGCGTTTTTGCAAAAGGCTGAGTAAGAATTTTTCTCATGTGCTGCAAACTTGAATTGATCAAACAAACCGATACTCCTTTTATTTAGGTCCTCTGCAAAGCTCAATATTCCACAGTCTACCCCCCACCCGCAAGGCTGGCCATCAAATGGTTAATATTCATGTCCAGTTCAGAACAGTAGGCGGATTATCGACCTGTGGAAAACATGAATTGGGAACTGCTCCTGCTATAAGTTCAGATCCTCATTCGGGCACTTGGACCAGTGAGTGTGGAGACTTGATCAGGAGCTCATGTGACTTTCCTCTCCCCGAATCCAAGGGAACCATGGCTTGGCTGCACCATAGTAATTAAACCTAAACAGGATTTTAAGTTGAGGTCTTTGTTCAGTGGTTCAGAGGATGGGGATTTACTCCTGAGGTTGAGGTACAAATCTCTTTAGAGGAAGGAGATATGTTGTGCTCCAGCTTCACTCACTCTGCACAAATTACACTAGATCACATTTATAAAAAACACCAGCAACAATAACATGCATTCATATAGCACCTTTCACAATCCAAAACTACCATAATGTTATTTTTTAAAGTTGCAGTCACTACTGTAATTTTGGAAATATGTTGGTCAATTTGCAAACAGAAGAGGACTCAAAGATCAGTGTGAAAATGAGCAGTTAATCTGATTTAGTCAAGGTGGCCGTGGGTAAATATTGGTCAGGACTCCAGGAGAGCTCCACTATTTTCCTTCGAAATAGTGCCACTGAGCCGAGAGGGCCTTGATTTAACGATTATCTGAAAACATGCTTTGCTGCTCACTATGTGGCAGCAGCTGCCAATCTTTGACAATTGGCGGCCACATTCTAACCAGCAGAGGAACTCACACTGGCCGACTCAAATGTGTGTAACATCCATCTGGCATTTGTCCATCGGAATAACGAGAACAAGCCAAAATCTTTACAGATTCATTTAAAACATAATAGACAAAGATGGAAATATTTAAATAATTTAAAGAAAAATGAAAAAAAAGACATTTGTTTGAGGGAACAATTTGTATACGTTTCTCATTATCTATTTGGAGGAAGCAACAAAAAATATTTTATCCTTCCCATTCCAAAAAACTGACTAGCTCAATTTGTTCAGTTGTTTTCACAGATAAGCCATGTCAATATCCTTTCACAGATAAATTCCAGTTTCTGAGTAATCCTCTGAGAAATGATGCGCTGAACATTTCAGGGAATGGGCTTGCTGCTCTAAGGAATGTCCACTATCTCGGGGAATGGGCTTGCAGCTGTAAGGAATGTCCACTATCTCGGGAAATGGGCTTGCTGCTGTAAGGAATGTCCAACATCTCGGGGAATGGGCTTGCTGCTGTAATAAGGAATATCCAATATCTCGGGGAATGGGCTTGTTGCTGGAAGGAATGTCCAATATCTCGGGGAATGGGCTTGTTGCTGTAATAAGGAATGTCCAATATCTCGGAGAATGGGCTTGTTGCTGTAATAAGGAATATCCAACATCTCGGGGAATGGGCTTGCTGCTGTAATAAGGAATATCCAATATCTCGGGGAATGGGCTTGTTGCTGGAAGGAATGTCCAATATCTCGGGGAATGGGCGTGTTGCTGTAATAAGGAATGTCCAATATCTCGGAGAATGGGCTTGCTGCTGTAATAAGGAATCTCCAACATCTCGGGGAATGGGCTTGTTGCTGTAATAAGGAATGTCCAATATCTTGGGGAATGGGCTTGCTGCTGTAAGGAATATCCAATATCTCGGGGAATGGGCTTGCTGCTGTAAGGAATATCCAATATCTCGGGGAATGGGCTTGCTGCTGTAAGGAATGTCTGATATCTCGAGGAATGGGCTTGCTGCTGTAAGAAATATCCAACATCTCGAGGAATGGGCTTGCTGCTGTAATAAGGAATGTCCAATATCTCGGGGAATGGGCTTGTTGCTGTAAGGAATATCCAATATCTCGAGGAATGGGCTTGTTGCTGTAATAAGGAATATCCAATATCTCGGGGAATGGGCTTGTTGCTGTAAGGAATATCCAATATCTCGAGGAATGGGCTTGTTGCTGTAAGGAATATCCAATATCTCGGGGAATGGGCTTGTTGCTGTAATAAGGAATATCCAATATCTCGGGGAATGGGCTTGCTGCTGTAAGGAATGTCCAATATCTCAGGGAATGGGCTTGCTGCTGTAATAAGGAATGTCCAATATCTCGGGGAATGGGCTTGCTGCTGTAAGGAATGTCCGATATCTTGAGGAATGGGCTTGCTGCTGTAAGAAATATCCAACATCTCGAGGAATGGGCTTATTGCTGTAATAAGGAATGTCCAATATCTCGAGGAATGGGCTTGTTGCTGTAATAAGGAATGTCCAATACCTCGGCGAATGGGCTTGTTGCTGTAAGGAATGTCCGATATCTCGAGGAATGGGCTTGTTGCTGTAAGGAATGTCCGATATCTCGAGGAATGGGCTTGTTGCTGTAATAAGGAATATCCAATATCTCGGAGAATGGGCTTGTTGCTGTAAGGAATGTCCAATATCTCGGGGAATGGGCTTATTGCTGTAATAAGGAATGTCCAATATCTCGGGGAATGGGCTTGTTGCTGTAATAAGGAATGTCCAATATCTCGGGGAATGGGCTTGTTGCTGTAATAAGGAATGTCCAATATCCTGGGGAATGGGCTTGTTGCTGTAATAAGGAATGTCCAATATCTCGGGGAATGGGCTTGCTGCTGTAAGGAATATCCAATATCCTGGGGAATGGGCTTGCTGCTGTAAGGAATGTCCAACATCTCGGGGAATGGGCTTGCTGCTGTAATAAGGAATGTCCAATATCCTGGGGAATGGGCTTGTTGCTGTAATAAGGAATGTCCAATATCCTGGGGAATGGGCTTGTTGCTGTAATAAGGAATGTCCAATATCTCGGGGAATGGGCTTGCTGCTGTAAGGAATATCCAACATCTCGGGGAATGGGCTTGCTGCTGTAATAAGGAATGTCCAATATCTCGGAGAATGGGCTTGCTGCTGGAAGGAATGTCCAATATCTCAGGGAATGGGCTTGTTGCTGTAATAAGGAATATCCAATATCTCGGAGAATGGGCTTGTTGCTGTAAGGAATGTCCAATATCTCGGGGAGTGGGCTTGTTGCTGTAAGGAATCCAATATCCTGGGGAATGGGCTTGTTGCTGTAATAAGGAATATCCAATATCTCGGGGAATGGGCTTGTTGCTGTAAGGAATCTCCAACATCTCGGGGAATGGTCTTGCTGCTGTAAGGAATATCCAATATCTCGGGGAATGGGCTTGCTGCTGGAAGGAAAACCCAACATCTCAGGGAATGGGCTTGTTGCTGTAATAAGGAATGTCCAATATCTCGGGGAATGGGCTTGCTGCTGGAAGGAATGTCCAATATCTCAGGTAATGGGCTTGTTGCTGTAATAAGGGATGTCCAATATCTCGGGGAATGGGCTTGCTGCTGTAAGGAATCTCCAACATCTCGGGGAATGGGCTTGCTGCTGGAAGGAATATCCAATATCTCGGTGAATTGGCTTGCTGCTGTAATAAGGAATATCCAACAAAGTTAGGTCTGAGAGCCACTTCTGAAGTCAACAGATTGGGCTGGACTTTTGTATAGCTGGGTCTGGATAAATTGTGATTCCTTCCCCATTCATAGTGCTGCCACTTCTGCTGATGTGGGATGAAGGATGGGAGTCATGAGCTCACACCTTGAATTGCAAGCTGGTCAGCTCCACTCGATTTCAGCTTGTCTGAACAGGTCCCGACTGAGCCAATATATCAACAATTTGTGGAGCTCAGCCAAGCATTCATCATGAAGCCACCTGGGAACTTTCTCTTTCGAAACAAATGATCAGATATCTGTTTCTGCAGAAGGCCTCAGTATGAATGCTTGTTTGAGCTCCAAGAATTATTATGATTGGGTTAGGGATCATGTTTCTCTGGTTGGCAATCAGTAGCTAGTGGTGTCCCTCAGGGATCCGTGTTGGGCCCACAATTGTTCACAATTTACATTGATGATTTGGAGTTGGGGACCAAGGGCAATGTGTCCAAGTTTGCAGATGACACTAAGATGAGTGGTAAAGCGAAAAGTGCAGAGGATACTGGAAGTCTGCAGAGGGATTTGGATAGGTTAAGTGAATGGGCTAGGGTCTGGCAGATGGAATACAAATTGCCCGCAGTGTTCTATAGTAAGGTTAAGGGGGGTAGTTGTTGGGTATAGGGTATAGGGTGGATATGTGGGTTTGAGTAGGGTGATCATGGCTCGGCACAACATTGAGGGCCGAAGGGCCTGTTCTGTGCTGTACTGTTCTATGTTCTATGTTCTATGATACTGGAAGTCTGCAGAGGGATTTGGATAGGTTAAGTGAATGGGCTAGGGTCTGGCAGATGGAATACAATGTTGACAAATGTGAGGTTATCCATTTTGGTAGGAATAACAGCAAAAGGGATTATTATTTAAACGATAAAATATTAAAGCATGCTGCTGTGCAGAGATACCTGGGTGTGCTAGTGCATGAGTCACAGAAAGTTGGTTTACAGGTGCAACAGGTGATTAAGAAGGCAAATGGAATTTTGTCCTTCATTGCTAGAGGAATGGAGTTTAAGACTAGGGAGGTTATGCTGCAATTGTATAAGGTGTTAGTGAGGCCACACCTGGAGTATTGTGTTCAGTTTTGGTCTCCTTACTTGAGAAAGGATGTACTGGCACTGGAGGGTGTGCAGAGGAGATTCACTAGGATAATCCCAGAGCTGAAGGGGTTGGATTACGAGGAGAGGTTGAGTAGACTGGGACTGTACTCATTGGAATTTAGAAGGATGAGGGGGGATCTTATAGAAACATTTAAAATTATGAAGGGAATAGATAGGATAGATGCGGGCAGGTTGTTTCCACTGGCGGGTGAAAGCAGAACTAGGGGACATAGCCTCAAAATAAGGGGAAGTAGATTTAGGGCTGAGTTTAGGAGGAACTTCTTCACCCAAAGGGTTGTGAATCTATGGAATTCCTTGCCCAGTGAAGCAGTTGAGCCTCCTTCATTAAATGTTTTTAAGGTAAAGATAGATAGTTTTTTGAAGAATAAAGGGATTAAGGGTTATGGTGTTCGGGCCGGAAAGTGGAGCTGAGTCCACAAAAGATCAGCCATGATCTCATTGAATGGCGGAGCAGGCTCGAGGGGCCAGATGGCCTACTCCTGCTCCTAGTTCTTATGTTCTTATGTTCTTATGTTCTAATAGCGTTTTGTTTAAACTAGAGAAAGTTTGAAAACCCAGGTACATACTCAGAGAATAAAGCCTCAAGATTCAATGCGTTTTAAACAAATAAAATTAACTTTACCATTCAAAATCAGAAAAGTCAAACGATATACTTTAACATTCAGAATCAACATGAGGTACATGTATAATATATGTGGTTGAACACATTGCACTGTACAATAAAGGCAGATACAGAATACCAACTTCTCAACAACCCATTGTGAATTACACAACCTTATTCAAACTCCCTCCCTCACAAGGGATTTCAAGTCTTAATTTTTGAATGTCTGGGGCTGAATTCTCCGATTCCCGACGGCGAAATCATGTTCGGGGACAGGGCGGAGAATCCCTGATGACGCCGAAATTGGGGGCGGCGCCGCTTTTGCGATGCTCTGCCCCTGAAAAGCATTGTGCTCGCAGAGTGTGCCGCATGCCGTATCCACGGCTTCCGTATGTTGGCTGAGGCCTGCCCCCCTGATGCTCCGCCCACCCGATGCTCCGCCCCCGACCAGCCGAGATCCTGACGGAGTGGATCACTCATGGTCACACCCGTCGGGAACTCGGCGTGGCGGCTGCGGACTAAGTCCAGCGCTGCGACAGTTTGGGGAGGGTCGACCCGTGGGCAGGGCTGGCGGCACTGTGCTGGGGTGGTCCGGGGCACGCGAGTCGGCCGAAGGAGGAACTATTTTGTGGGCGAGGTCTGTGAGCGGCGCCATGTTGCACGTCACAGCAGCTGCAGCCTACCACCATGTGCATGCGTGGCCACGGTATTACAATTGAATAAGGGTAACTACAAAGACATGATTGGAAAAGGAGCCTCAAAGGGGAGACAGTGGAACAGCAATGGCAAGAATTTTTGGGGTTCATTAGGGAGGCAAAGCAGAAATTCATCCCAAGGAGGAGGAAACATGCTAAGCGCAAGGCAAGGCATCCATGGTTGACGAGGGAAGTCAAGGACAGCATAAAAGCAAAAGAAAAAGCATACAAAGTGGTGAGGATTAGTGGGAAGCCAGAGGATTGGGAAGCCTTTAAATGCGAGCAAAGGACAACTAAAAAAGCAATAAGGGGGGAGAAGATGAAATATGAGTGCCAGCTAGCTAGTGATATAAAGGAAGATGGGAAGAGATTCTTTCAATATATAAAAGGTAAGAGAGAGGCAAAAATAGACATTGGACCACTGGAAAATGTGGCTGGAGAAGTAATAAGAGGAACAAAGAAATGGCAGACAACTGAATAGTTACTTTGCATCAGTCTTCACGGTGGAAGACACCAGTGGGATGCCAGAGTTCCAGGAGAATCAGGGGGCAGAGGTGAGAGCAGTGACCATTACTAAGAAGAAGGTTATCGAGAAACTGAAAGGTGTGAAGTTGGATAAATAACCTGAACCAGATGGACTACACCCCAGGGCTCTAAAACAGATAGCTGAGGAGATTGTGGAGGCATTGGTGATGATCTTTCAGGAATCACTGGAGGCAGGAAGGGTCCCAGAGGACTGGAAAGTGGCTAATGTAACACCACTGTTTAAGAAGGGGGGGAGGCAGAAGACACAAAATTATAGGCCGGTTAGCCTGACTTCAGTCATTGGTCCGTTATTAAAGATGAGATTGCAGAATACTTGGAAGTGCATGGGTAAAACAGGACTGTGTGCACGGTTTTGTCAAAGGGAGGTCGTGTCTGACAAATCTGTTAGAGTTCTTTGAGGAGGTAACAAGCAAATTAGACAAAAGAGAACCAGTGGACGTGATTTATTTAGATTTCCAGAAGGCCTTTGACAAGGTGCCGCATAGGAGACTGTTAAATAAGTTAAGAACCCATGGTGTTCAGGGTAAGATCCTGGCATGGATAGAGGATTGGATGACTAGCAGAAGGAAGAGAGTGGGGATGAAGGGGTATTTTTAAGGCGGCAGCCGATGACTAGTGATGTGCCTCAGGGGTCTGTGCTGGGACCACAACCTTCCACATTATACATGAATGGTCTGGAAGAAGGTACTGAAATGAAAATCACTTATTGTCACAAGTAAGCTTCAAATGAAGTTACTGTGAAAAGCCCCTAGTTGCTACATTCAGGCCTGTTCGGGGAGGCTGGTACGGGAATTGAACCGTGCTGCTGGCCTGCCTTGGTCTGCTTTAAAAGCCAGCTATTTAGTCCCGTGCTAAACCAGCCCCTTATAATAATAATCGCTTATTGTCACAAACAATCATCAATGAAGTTACTGTGAAAAGCCCCTAGTCGCCACATTCCGGCACCTGTTCAGGGAGGCCGGTACGGGAATTGAACCCGTACTGCTGGCATTGTTCTGCATTACTGAAGGCCAGTTGCTAACTTTGTAGATGATACAAAGATCTGTAGAGGGACAGGTAGTATTGAGGAAGCAAGAGGGCTGCAGAAGGATTTGGACAAGCTCGGAGAGTGGGCAATGAAGTGGCAAATGAAATACAATGTGGAAAAGTGTGAGATTATGCACTTTGGAAGGAGGAATTTAGGCAGAGACTATTTTCTAAATGGGGAAATGCTTTGGAAATCAGAAGCACAAAGGGACTTGGTAGTCCTTGTTCACGATTCTCTTAAGGTTAATGTGCAGGTTCAGTCGGCAGTTAGGATGGCAAATGCAATGTTAGCATTCATGTCGAGAGGGCTAGAATACAAGATTAGGGATGTGCTTCTGAGGCTGTATAAGGCTCTGGTCAGACCCCATTTGGAGTATTCTGAGCAGTTTTGGGGCCCGTATCTAAGGAAGGATGTACTGGCCTTGGAAAGGGTCCAGAGGACGTCATAAGAATGATCCCTGGAATGAAAAGCTCGTCGTATGAGGAACTGTTTAGAACTCTGGGTCTGTACTCGTTGGAGTTTAACAGGATGAGGGGGGATCTTATTGAAACTGGCAAGATACTGCGAGGCCTGGATAGAGTGGACGTGGAGAGGATGTTTCCACTTGTAGGAAAAACTAGAAGCAGAAGACATAATCTCAGACTAAAGGGACGATCCTTTAAAACAGAGATGAGGAGTAATTTCTTCAGCCAGAGGGTGGTGAATCTGTGGAACTCATTGCTGCAGAAGGCTGTGGAGGCCAATTCACTGAGTGTCTTTAAGACAGAGATAGATAGGCTCTTGATTAATAAGAAGATCAGGGGTTATGGGGAGAAGGCAGGAGAATGGGGATGAGAAAGATATCAGCCATGATTGAATGGCGGAGCAAACTCAATGGGCCGAGTGGCCTAATTCTGCTCCTATGTCTTATGGTCTTATGGACCCGGCAATTCTCCAGGCCGTAGCGGCAGCTAGAGCTGGGTGCTCCAGGCATCCTGGCTGCTAGCCCCCCCTCCCCCCGCCACCCCGGAATGGAGAATCGGTGGCTCTTTCACGACAAATATTCTGTCGTGAAACGCCACCATTTTCATGCCGGCGTTGGGGCTTCGTCTCCAGAACGGAGAATCCAGCCCTAGGTCTCTAATTTCCCTCCAAATGTCGCTCAGATTCGGACTGCCTCAACGACTACTCAACTTTCTCCTGAGGTTACATTCCGCCAGTTTCCTGAGGCTGCCTTCCAGCACCAACTGACAAGAACAACTCCAGCTCTTCAGACACAGAGGAGAACAGCCCTGCTCCACAATGTTAGCTCAGCCCCACTGGTCCACAGCACACTCACTGACATTCTGTGGCCGTTTGAGTTCTCCAGAGCTTCTCCCCAACCCTCAGTACCTGGAGCCTTGAGCCTCTCCAGCCCCCCAGCACACTCAGCCCCAAGAGGTTCTCTCATCCGGGGTTCCTGTCACTGGTCAGCTCCAGTGGGACAAGTGAGTAAAGTTGATTTTGGAGGGAATCTGGGAAATTTCCTGTTCTCATTTTCTCTTGCTGTCTCTGAAGTTACAAAATCAAACACTTATAGCAGGCGAATCATATTATCGCCAGTGTGCCTGCTGTAAGCAGTGACAACTATATATAAACATATATAGTTTTCTTCTCGAGAGGTAATATGATGTTTTATTATTAAAGAAAATCTATAATCTGTTGAATAGATGGGATGTTGTATAATGGAACGGACAGGTGGTGGTGAATCCCTGGAGCATTTGACTTTGAATTGATTTGTAGGCCAGACATGTGCGATTGTGATTATGTGCTTCAAGTTCATAATCTAAGGCTTATGTGCAAAGTTCCCTGACTGAAATATAAAGCAAGCTCCAACCAGAGTTTGACACTGCTGAATGTCAATCTTCCTATTACTCATCTGGACTTGAGTAAAAGTGGCTCCGGGGACCAATTCAGCAATAATTATTTCAGCAAAAAAAAATGTCAAAACATTTGATGGGCTATCACTTCAAACTACAAAGACTTATTCCAAAATAAAGTCAGCATAATTATAGAATTTTATAATATGATAAAAGAGGTATTGACTTAATTTTTCATTTAATAATAACTGCGATCCCTTTTTAAAAAATTAATTTCCGGGATGTGGGCATCGCTGGTTAGGCCAGCATTTATTACCCATCCCTAGTTTTGTTTCAGAAGGTGGTGGTGAGCTGCCTTCTTGAGCCGCTGCAGTCCCTGAGGTGTAGGTACACCCCTTGTGCTGTTAGGGAGGGAGTTCCAGGATTTTGACCCAGCGACAGTGAAGGAACGGCCGATATATTTCCAAGTCAAGGTGGTGAGTGACTTTGGATGGGAACCTCCAGGTGGTGGGGTTCCCAGGTTTCTGCTGCTCTTGTCCTTCTAGATGGTAGTGGTTGTAGGTTTGGAAGTTGCTGCCTAAGGAACTTTGGTGAGTTACTGCAGTGAATCTTGTAGATGGTACACACGGCTGCCACTGTTCGTCGGTGGTGGAGGGTTTGAATGTTTGTGCAATCAAACGGGGCAGCCTTTTCCTGGATGGTGTCGAGCTTCTTGAGTGTTGTTGGAGCTGCGCTCATCCAGGCAATTGGAGAGTATTCCATTACACTCCTGACTTGTGCCTTGTAGATGGTGGGCAAGCTTTGGGGGTCAGGAGGTGAGTTACTCGCCATAGGATTCCTAGTCATTGCCCTGCCCTGGTAGCCACAGTATCAATATGGCTAGTCCAGTTCAGTTTCTGATCAATGATAATCAACATCCCTGGGGGTTATGGGGGATTCAGCGATGGTAATGTCATTGAATGTCAAGGGGTGATGGCTAGATCCTCTCTTGCAGGAGATGGTCATTGCCTGGCACTTGGTGCAAATGTAAGTTGCCACTTGTCAACCCAAGCATGGATATTGTCCAGGTCTTGCTGCATTTGGACATGGACTGCTTCATTAACTAAGGAGTCGTGAATGGTGCTGACCATTGTGCAGTCATCCGCAAACATCCTCACTTCTGACATTATGATGGAAGGGAGGTCATTAATGAAGCAGCTGAAGATGATTGGGCCTCGGACACTACCCTGAGAAACTCCTGCAGCGATGTCCTGGAGCTGCAATTATTGACATCCAACCAACACAACATCTTTCTCTGTGCCGGGTATGACTCCTAAAGCGGAGAGTTTTTCCCCGTTTCCCATTGACATTAGTTTAGCTCAGGCTCCTTGATGCCACACTCGGTCAAATGCTGCCTTGATGTCAAAGGGCAGTCACTCTCACCTCACCTCTGGCATTCAGCTCTTTTGTCCATGTTTGAACCATGGCTGTAATGAGGTCAGGAGCTGAGTGACCCTGGTGGAACCCTTGCGTCTGTGAGCAGATTATTGCTGAGTAAGTGCCGCTTGATTGCTCCTTTCATCACTTTGCTGATGATGGAGAGTAGACTGATAGGGTGATAACTGGCTGGGTTGGATTTGTCCTGTTTCTTGTGTACAGGACACACCTGGGCAATTTCCCACATTGTCGGGTAGATGCCAGTGTTGTAGCTGTACTGGAACAGCTTGGTTAGGGGTGCGGCAAGTTCTGGAGCACAAGTCTTCAGTACTATTGGCGGGATATTGTGAGGGCCCGTAGCCTTTGCAGTATCCAGTGCCTTCAGCCGATTCATGATATCACGTGGTGTGAATCGTATTGGCTGAAGACTGATATCTGTGATGCTGGGGACCTCCGGAGGAGACTGAAATGGATGATCCACTGGCTGAAGATTGCTGCGAATGCCTCAGCCTTGTCTTTTGCACATACGTGTTGGGCTCTTCCATCATTGAGGATGAGGATATTTGTGGAGCCTCCTCCTCCAGTGATTTAATTGTCCAGCACCATTCACAGCTGGATGTGGCAGGACTGCAGAGCTTGGATCTGATTCATTCATAGCTTTCTAGTAATGGTATATGATTGACAGCTTCTACAAACCATCTTCAGCTTTGATTCATTCATCTCCCTTCATGATTCAGTGTCCTAAGTGGTGAAACCCCAATGCTTACAAACATTGACCACATCAAAGAGAGGTAAGTGCAGTGAAATCACAAATACTGGCCTTGCCTGTGATGACCATATCACATGACAGAATCAAGACATCTTGAATGTATAAATGGCTACAGAAGAGCTGACTGACACTCCTCATTGATGTCCCAGTTAAATGTTGTGGCAATGGCATATACAAGAGATTGAGAAGCAGGAGCATGTCATTCAGCCCCTCGAGCTTGCTCCATGATTGAATTAAATTCTGGCTGATCTGCCTTTACTCCACTTTTCAGCCAATGCCACATAACCCTGGACTTGCTGGCAGATGGGAAATCTATCCACTCCCGCAGCTCGGCAGCACAACACTGGAGGATACATTGGCATCAATGTTAAAGCGAATATTTGTGAGGCTCCGTCAGTGAGGATCAACATTAGAATTTAGTCTGAACAAATGAAGTATGAGACATGAGCCTTTTAAAATCAGTATCAACTAAACAGCTAATAAGGAACAGCTTTCAATGCCAGTAATGTGCTGTGGGATTGCTTTGGAAGCAGATACTGTAGATCAGGGAGTGGTCCGGTCAAGGTTTTACAGGATAATGAAAACTAATCCACACTTTATATGTCACAAGCTATATTTCAAGCTGTTTATTATAATACAATCCAGCATTGTGATATTTACATTAGAACCTGACTATTGTAATGAGTTCAATCCTCCCATCCCATCAAAACATTCCTCCACTCCCAGGGGCTTTGACCATCGAAGGAATTCTTCCAATTAAGATAAACTCCATATAAGAGATAAACATTTTATTAATTAGGAACAATCTCAGAATAATGGTGTTGAACTACAGGTGGGGATTTTAGTTTAAATTGCATTCAAAGGTCTGTGCCCTGCTCCAGAAAGATTAACTTCAATCAAGAATAATTAATTGTTCTTCAGGAATTTGTAGTTCAGGGGCTTCGAACACAAAATTACACACACGTGTCCTAGTGATTTCCATTTGAAAAGTTAAATAAGATGGTTAACGCGGAAGAGGAGAATCATTATCAATAATTGCCTCCTCTGTCTGAAGTATCACCCTGAACAGTCCCAGAGTGTGTTCACCAGATTCTGCTGGAATTCAGGCATCCAGGAATTTCCAAACGTTTATTAACTGTTTCCAACCACATGCAGTGATCGATAAGCACAAGGTTCCATCCTGGAATTGTTCTGAGCTCCAGTGACAATGATCTGACATTGCTGAGAATGTATATTAGCTATTAGCACAATAACTCTTCACACTTTATATCTCATGTCACGGACGGGGCAGCGGAGGGGGGGAATTTACATGTGCCCAGATTCCAGAATCAGAAGTCAACTGGAATGTTTTTTCCAAGGGAAGTTGGCTGGTTGTCCAGTGATCCGTCTTTCCAGAGCAAGGTTCCCAAATGGAAGAAAGCATATGGAGTGTGTTATTCCGGATACACAGATTCCAAGGTTGCAGTGGTTGGCAGGTTTGATCAGGGTCAGAATTCTTTCTGCTGCCATCAATTCGATGGTCAACAGCACAGGCTGTTTCTGGAGTTCTGTTCACTTTGGAGGTCAAACAGGAACTGCGGGAGTTCAGTACAGTTGGGGAAGGGCGGGAGTTCAGTACAGCTGGGGATGGGCGGGAGTTCAGTACAGCTGGGGATGGGCGGGAGTTTAGTACAGCTGGGGAAGGGCGGGAGTTCAGTACAGTTGGGGAAGGGTAGGTGACATACCACCTCAGTGTTGGACACAGGATGACAGAAACCTTGAGGTTTAATTGGAGTCTGGATTCCTTTCGTTTGGAGACACTGGTCTCGAGCCTGTCAACTGGCTCTCTCAAGTTGTGTCAGAACAACATGCTTTGGCCATCAGCACCAATAAAAGTTAAATAAGTCAAAAGCCCATGGTGTTAAGGGTAAGATCCTGGCATGGATAGAGGATTGGCTGATTGGCAGAAGGTAAAGAGTGGGGATAAAGGGGTCTTTTTCAGGATGGCAGCCGGTGACAAGTGGTGTGCCTCAGGGGTCTGTGCTGGGACCACAGCTTTTTACAATATACATTAATGATCTGGAAGAAGGTACTGAAGGCACTGTTGCTAAGTTTGCACCTTACATAAAGATCTGAGAGGGACAGGTAGTATTGAGGAAGCAAGGGGGCTGCAGAAGGACTTGGACAGGCTAGGAGAATGGGCAATGAAGTGGCAGATGAAATACAATGTGGAAAAGTGTGAGGTTTTGCACTTTGGAAGGAGGAATTTAGGCAGAAACTATTTTCTAAATGGGAAATGCTTAGGAAATCAGAAGCACAAAGGGACTTGGGAGTCCTTGTTCATGATTCTCTTGAGGTTAAGGTGCAGGTTCAGTCGGCAGCTAGGAAGGCAAATGCAATGTTACCATTCATGTCAAGAGGGCTAGAATACAAGACCAGGGATGTACTTCTGAGGCTGTATAAGGCTCTGGTCAGACCCCATTTGGAGTATTGTGAGCAGTTTTGGGCCCCATATCTAAGGAAGGATGTGCTGGCCTTGGAAAGGGTCCAGAGGAGGCTCACAAGAATGATCCCTGGAATGAAGAACTTGTCGTATGAGGAACATTGGAGGACTCTGGGTCTGTACTCGGAGTTTGGAAGGACGGGAGGGGATCTTATTGAAATATACAAGATACTGCGAGGCCTGGTTAGAGTGGACGTGGAGAGGATGTTTCCACTTGTAGGATAAACTAGAACCAGAGGACACAATCTCAGACTGAAGGGACAATCTTTTAAAACAGAGATGAGGAGGAATTTCTTCAGCCAGAGGGTGGTGAATCTGTGGAACTCGATGCCGCAGAAGGCTGTGGAGACCAAATCACTGAGTGTCTTTAAGACCGAGATAGATTCTTGATTAATAAGAAGATCAGGGGTTATGGGGAGAAGGCAGGAGAATGGGGATGAGAAAATATCAGCCATGATTGAATGGTGGAGCAGACTTGATGGGCCAAGTGGCCTAATTCTGCTCCTATGACTTATGTTCTTATTGTTATGTGAGATTATGACCAGCTGAGGCTTTCCTTTGTTCAGAGTTCGCTGGAACTATTGAAACTTGCTGCAAGTCATCAGGTGACCAGTTGGAGTCATTTTATCCTCTCAGCTTGTCCAGTTTGAAAAAGTACGAAAAGAATAATTTTGTAATATAGTTCAGCTGATGAATATATATATATTAAATATTTATCTTTCACGTCACGATTGGGACATGCATCCCCCCCTCATATATTTGATTCTACTCCGTAAATATTTACACATCCTACCTGTGTGGATGAACGGACGGACTCAAAACATGACTGTGCTGTTTCTGGTCTTGGACCCAGGCAGACGTCCCTGGTCAGAGTGGTGGTGGTTATGACTCTGTGCTTTGTGGTGATAACTGTATGTCACAGTCTGGTTCTCACAGTACTGCTCCTCTTTATCTTGCACCTTTTCTGTCTCTGTCCCATTGATACCTGGGTGAATGTAATGTGGGAGACTCGGTAGCCATGTGCATAATTTCCTACATATTCAGAGTTCCACTGAGGTCAGACTGTTCTGTCACCATGTAGACCAGTAACCCAGTAGAAACATAGAAAAGCAGATAATAGGAGCAGGAGGAGGCCATTTGGCCCTTCGAGCCTGTTCCACCATTCAGCATCATCATGGCTGATTCTCTATCTCAATGCCACACACCTAAACGTTCCCCATATAGTTACAACACCCTGGGCTAGTGTGCGGTCAATTCCAGCCCCACTTGACCCAGAATCACAACACAAGAGAATGAAACAAAATTCTTAAAAAAATACCTGCAGTCTTTGGCCCTTGGCTCTCCAATTGTTACAGTCACCAGGTTTGTGAGTTTAAGCACAGTTATTGTTTATTTATAGCAAGAGCCACAGTTAAATCTGCAGCAAATACAACTGGCTAACGATTATCTAATTCCTAATTCCCCACTTTAACTCACCCTGACCCTCTTTACATACACAAGATACACAAACACAGAGGGGAAGAAAGGGGTAAAAAAAAACACAAGCGAAAAAACATCTGTGTTTCAGACTGGCATTTCCAGCACCTACTCCTGTTTCAACTTTTCTTTCCATTCAAGGTTTTCCTGACCTCTGATGTTTTCGGAATACAACAGGCACAGCCTTTCTGGAGTGAGAGAGATGGTTATTGTCTTTGTTTGCAGCCTATAATAGTTTTCCTATTGATTCATTCATCCAGGTTCTCTGTAGCTTCACAAATTCGGCACTCACGCCCTCTTTGGAGAGGGAGAGAAACAGATCCTTGTCTTTTCTGTGTCCAGGATTCAGACTGAAACTTCTTGGAAATCTGAAAACCATTCCACTGGGACAGGATCCAATCATCGCCTGTGACTGTGCAGAGTACGGTCTTTTGGGCCAATTCACCGGACCCCTAGCAAATCAATCAAACTGAGTCCCAGCCCATCTCTCTCTCTGATGACGACAAATCTGAAACTCCTGTTCAAACTCGCAGAATGTTCTCTTTTGTAACTTCTGAATTCCTTATTCTTTCTGCCGCTTGACTTAAAGTTACATTTTCATTAATCACCCATGGATCAAAAATGATAATGGCTTCATGCAACTTCTAGTTTATTTGGATAACAAAAATAGCCACAGCCATGGTGTCCAATGCTTGCGTCCCACCCCGGGGACTATCAGGAACCCTTGCCCGGTTCTAGCCTGCGGTTTTTAAACTCCTGATGAGTAGTTCCTATTGGGCGAGCCTCCTCCTGCTCTATAGAGGAACTCAGATTCCACAAACACCAAGGGGAATCTATTGATCCCCTATGGCTGTCGTGGTTATCAGAATATAAATCTTTGAATTGAAGGTGGTGTTTTCCCCACTGAAGGTGCAATAGGAAGATCACTGCTGTACTTGGATGCATGTACGGGAATTTGCTGACATTCTGTATGTTGTTCATCATCAGAATGTACAGGTGCTACACAAACCCTGACAATACTAACTCAATGAGCATCAAACCTGATTGAGAATAATCTTCATTCTTTTGTAGATGGTTCTCTCAAAGGATTACTCAGGCCGGAGTTATCGGCTGTTCATACCCGCGGGATTACTCAGGCCGCAGTTATCTGCTGTTCATACCCGCGGGTTTGCTGGCAGCATGGGGTGGCATCAATGGGAGTTCCCATTGACAAGCTGCAGGAGTGGAGAATCCCTCCTCCAGTCAGCGTACATCATCATCGCCTGCAGACATGGGCAACAACCCCGACCTTTGACTCCAGAGGAGCCACCTCCCCCCATCACTAAATGTCCATGTCACCTCCCCCACACCACACCTGAGTGAGGGTGACCCGGCTGCCCCCCCCCCCCCGACCTTCGCTGGCAGCGGGTCAAAGTCTCATTGCTTTGAGAAGGAGCAGCTGTCACCATAAAACCAAAAGGGAGTTGCAGATAGAAAGGGAAGATGCGAATCTCCAATCCTCAACGTTCCCCAGAAACCTGACGTTTCCTGATTTGATCAGGTCCCAGGAAGATTCTGGGGAGGTTCTGGAGGAAACATCCTCCAAGCGAGCTGGAGATCACTGCCACCATCGGAAGACAGCTGCATGTTTCTGAGCAGTGGGCCATCTGCTGGTGATAGCATTCTGTCTTCCCGACTCTAGTCAATAGGATTTCCCACTGAAGCCATCCCACATCACCGGGAAACCCATGGGTGGCAGTCCACTGTCGCCAAAGAAAGTGAATCACAATGGCCAAGAATTCAGGCCTCTGTCTTGGATGGACAGAGGGGTAGAGGAGAGGGAGAGGGTGCAGGATAATGTCTAAATGTTTATTGGGTAATGTTAAAGACTTGGGGGAGATTTAGTATAAAGGGCTATTAACTACTATGCTAATTATTAACGTACATCATCAGTGATGTCAGGTCACAGGTAACTGGAACTCAGATGGAGGGGGTCTTGTTCTCCTCTGTCCCGGTACATAGTTGTGTGTAGGTCATAACTGTTTGAAGGTTCCTCAAGACCTCACTTCCAGCAGATTATGCTAAACACACCCTGGAAGCACTTGTGGTGACACCTCGTATTCAAGAAATCAGCTGCAGGTTTCTCGTATTTGGGGAGCGATCATGTAATTCAGTTTATAGGTTATTCACAAGAAAGGTACAAATTATAACAATATACCTTCAACATTAGGTCAGTGCTGGTGAGTACCATTTAGATTCAGTAGCGTTATGAAGACTGGAACCCTTGCACAATGCAGCTTGTACTCTTGTTCCGTAGTTGAAGTTGAGGTTTTGCTGAGTTATTACCGAGTCACTTTCTATCTTTATAAATGATTCAAACTATATTGTTATTAAGTACTTCATGATGAGGTTTACATTCTTCAGAGTAATCATTTGTTGAATGAACAACCAACAGATAATGTAATTGAAGCTTAAAATAGGTTAAACTGAAGTTAGATGAAAATGAGTGGCCTTGTAATGATTTGTGCTCTGACATCTGAAAGACACTTTATTCAGATGGTTATGTATTGATACTGTACTCAGAATTGTCCTCCCTACATTGGACCACAAGTCTCCTGAGTCCATCTCACAGTGCAGTGACCATTAGGCACAGAGCATCAATGGGTCAAACTGTGCTGACAACCTCACAGGGAGGTTAATGATTCTCATTGTCATGTATACAGAAATGGGGCGAGAGTTTCACGAGAAAGGTTGTGTATCATTAGTCACAGACACCCAAAGGTTGCTGTGCACGTTATGCAGCTCGACCATCAGCTTCACAGAAACAGTGACCTAAATTTTCCAGTCCTGACCACGGCGGAGATCGTCGTGAGTGGGCGAGAAAATTCGCCGGACCCGCCAAAGGTCTGTCGACTTTGGGTGTCGCAGGACAGGGAAATCCCGCTTAGTATCTCACTCTCTTCTTCCTCATCAACCGGCATTGGATATCCTGAAGTTTCACAATATCAGCTGAGGTAGGTTGCAATATTTAGGGAGTAATTACAAACACAAATATTATTTTAATGATTTGACAAGCGATGGTGGTGGCCAATCAACCTCTTTGCCACCAAACATTAACTGTTGTGTCTGGAAAATCGCATTCAGGTTGTGAACTGTTTTCAGAGATTGCAAAAATGCCAGACTTTTAAATTTTCTTAATCCAAGCTTTTTTGTTCCTTTTCTTTATTTCCTATTCTGCACATTGACATTGCATTTATCCCTTTAATTCTCTCCTCAATCCCTCTTCTGTCATTTTCCAATCTTTAATCTTCATTGGTTAAGCAGATTCTCAGGTGCTGCGCCAGTTCTTGCTCATACTTCAGACAACTCGATGGCAAAACATTTTTGGGGCTGACGGGCTGAGTATAATTAACAGTGATGATGATAGATGTCCTGTTATAGCAGAGTCGGTCTTAGTGTAGATGATAGGTGTCCTGTTATAGCAGACTCAGCCTCAGTGTAACTTGTGTGTCTAATATTCGCTGCACAAATCCTGCTCTGTGTGGTCCTGGAGCCCATATACTTCTCAATTGCTCAGATGGTAACCTCAGCACAGAAAGTTTTACATAATTTAAATGTAAGTGTATAATACATGAAAGGAAATAAAACCAGATGTAGAATATTCCACTACTAACAAAACTTATTTTACTTAAACCTTCATGGTTCACTCAAATAAAACTCCAAACATGAAATAAAATCCCAAAAGAATATTGAATGCTGTGATTATTGACTCTTTGTGTAATATGTGTAGTTAGCTTGTGTCAGATTATCCTTGACTTGGAAGTTTCTTCTGATCTGCTGCTTAATCACACATTAAGGAATGATCTTCATCATAATGACCACCTGTTAGAAAACATTTAAAACGTTATTTTTTTTAAAATTCTGAATATGTCTGGCAGCTGACTGGCTTCCCTTTCGATTTATCCTGTGTGTCTGTGTAATGTGTGGCATTGGAATTATCTGTAGCCTGATTTCCCTCCTTGACAACGTTAATCCAATGTTACAGAAACTGGGCTCTTTCTGGCTGTTCATCAAACAACTAGTTTCTGGGATGGGAGACTGACAGTTAACATCAGTTGCCTTCTCCAAAGGAAGAACCAGTAGATTATTGAAAGATTTAAGGGATGAGAAATGCAAACTAACTTAAGGAATTTAAATACCGAGGACAATCTAATGCAGTGTGATACGGTATTTAAAACGGAAACATTCACATGAGCTTTTTCTGTCTGTTTTAACAAAGGGAAGACCCCATTTGAAGTTCAGGGACTAATGCCTTCACTAAACTGGTAGAGTTATTGATGTACCGTCAATTACCACGAGACAAGAATGCTAGAACAGACGAGGCTTTATTGAAGAAGATGTTGTGCCTCCTGTAGCTGGAACCAGAATAGCTGCAGCACAGGAGAGCACACACTTTTATACTCCGCCTGCTGGGCAGAATCAGCAGGCAGGGATTTACCGTCGTACCTGTAATATACGGACAGTGCCGTAATACACACAATATAACACTAGTTGTGTTTACCACAGTAATATTAATATTGTGGGGCCTGATTTCCCCACCACGTTGCTTCCGACACTGATCTCATTGGGCTGGGAACCTTGCGGGAGAGGCCCAAAACTGCCCACGAGTCACCCGATCGACGGCGCCCGGTGTGGTCATATGCCGCTGGGCTCATCTACATAAACATAGCTGGTGACTCGTTGACTCTTTGTGTAATATGTGTAATTAGCTGCCGGGAGTCACCAGCCTCACCGGCGAGGCCTTCCCGGGCTGATGAGAACTGGTCTCCATGAGCGGAGGCCACGCATGGTTGCCATCCCGGGGGGGGGGGGGGGGGGGCGGTGTTCGGAGGCCGTTGGAGCCCCCTCTGGATCGCCAGTAAGTCAGTAGCACCTGGGCACCCTGTCAGTACCAACCTTGCTGCTGTCACTGCAGGGTGTCTGGGGCAAAGCCAGGGTGCCTGATGTAAGGATCCTTCCTCTTTATTCCCTTGTTTCCACTTTCTTTTATTTTTGCTGTTGCATTTTTGAACCATGGATGATTAATGTCTTTAAGCCAACCTGTATCTTTAGTTCAAGCAGAAGAAAGCAGTGGCCTGTTCTGGTTTAAACTGGAGCTGTAGACTGACTGCAGGAGTGAGAAGTGATCGGCTGGGACTCGGTTTGATTGATTTGGCTGGCAACCAATGAATTGGCTCAAAAGGTTGTGCTCTGCCTGGTAACAGGTGTTGATTATAAATGGTTCAGGGAACAAAGGAGGTTTCCATTTTAATTTTGGCAGCACAAAGGTGAAAAATCCAGCTAAATACTCACAAGAAAGCTATTTCTAAAATCTCCAAAAAGCTGTTGCTAAACTCTCTCCAGAAGGCCAGCTATGAGGGCTGTAGCTCTCTCCAAAATGATTCAGTTAACTCTTTTCAGGAAAGTTGTGAGTACAGTATTTTTAAATTACTAGGAAGACAAGTGCAGGCTGCAAAACAGAGAATTTAATCTGCAATCTTACTGTTGAGAAAGGAAGTGGTGATCCATCATCTGAAGCAAAGAGTCTTTTCCCTCCCTTCCACTTACTTTCTGCCACCTTTCCACCCCTCTGTGTTTGTATCTTGTGTGTGTGCATATAAAGGACGGAGGGCCAATTAAAGTAGGAGTTAGATATTTATTAATATTTAATCAACGCTATCTGCTGTGTATTTCATTATAGTTCTTATTATAAATAAACAGTAATTGTTTTTAAACTTACAAACCTGATGACTGTAACAATTGGGCAGCCAAGGGCCAAATTTGAATATTTGGATAAGAATTATTGGTTAATTCACTTGCGTTATGACCCCCGGGATGAATGGAGCTCGAGTTGATTACGCACTATCCCAGCGTGTCATAACACAGGTTGGCATTGCCAAGGGGCAGAGTCTGAAGGGGGCCATGTCCATGAAGGGGGTGTTTAGAGATGTCGTGAAAGGTGGGGGAGTGAAGGGCGTACTGAAAAGGGGGACACTAAATGTAGGTGTTCCCTCAGCGAACCAATAGCGGGGTATACTCATTGATGGGACAATATCCTAGTGCCTGCGTGGTTTGAGGGGTAGGCGGGAGTGCAGAAGGGAGAGAGGGGAGATGGGTTGGAGGTATTGCTCCTGTGTGGGAGGTGGTCACATTATCCATGGGTGGAGTATGTGGGTGACCCCCACAAGCTCATTTTCACATCAGGGCATCCTTTCAAAATGGTGGTGCAATCTCCGAGTAGCCGGTCTGGCCGACGGGTTTAGATCGCCACGGCAGCAAACACTGTAAATGTAGGATTGACCGGCGAGCAACTCCTCAAGCCCCAAATGTGGGTGAATACAGGTCTGGATCTCACTAAAAAAGCCTGTGTGAAACACTCCGTCAAAATGGCACTCAGGACGCTATTCAGGACCCCCACCCCCATCCATTCAGCCCCTGACCACTGTGTTGACCCCCCCTTCACCCACCCCCAACCTTGTAAAGGCCCTGGAAACTCTCCTTCCCCACCCACTAATTGCCAAGGTTCCCGTTCCCAACCACTGGAAATGCCAACCTGGCACCTGGGCACTCTGGTTTTGCCAACCTGGCAGCTTGGCATTGCTCTTGGCAGACTGACAGTGTTCCCTGGGCACCCTGCCATTGTCAGGGTGCCAGCTAGGCAGTGCCAAGGTGCCAGGGGAGTGCCAGGGTACCAGCCTCACCTGTCCACGGCCACCCAGGGGTCTCCATTGGCCTGCCTGACCCCCCGAGATGACATCATACTTGGTTCAGGTTTGTGCAGACCTGTGTTAATTGCACCCTGGCAAAATCCCTCAGGCCTGTGAGTCCCAGGCACTGGGTGAATCCACTGTCCAGGTAATTAACCAAATCATTAAGTGTATTTAATTATGCAGATCAGGATCTTGCCCAATGAGGGCTGGGCGGAGCAAGTCGGGTGATTCGTGGTGATTATTTATTTATTTATTTCCAATTAAGGGGCAATTTAGCGTGGCCAATCCACCTAACCTGCACATCTTTTGGGTTATGGGGATGAAACCCACACAGACATGGTGAGAATGTACAAACTCCACACAGACAGTGACCCAGGGCCGGGGTTCGAACCCAAGTCCTCAGCGCCGCAGTGCCAGTGCTAACCACTGTGCCACATACTGCCCCCACCATTTCATATTTATACATTACTTTCCTTATCCCTGTGATTTGCTGAATGGACAACATCAGTATATGGAACAAGTGTATGCATTGGGAGTTCTGTAAGCATCTGCCAGTGATCTCTGCATAAAATGTACACCAACTCAAAATAACTATGGCCCTTGAAAGAAATCAGGTCATTCACCATGACTGGTCATGACTTTCTCTGGGTCTTTATGGGCTGACTTATGTTTTATGTATGGAGATAAATGTCGAACAAGATAGAGGTTGATTAACAATGAAACATCCCAGACACACACAAATACACACATTCACTAAATGATTGGCCCCTCAATCTTACTCAAATAACTTTCAGATTTTATTTTATTTCTCTACATCGCTGTGCAGTAATAAAAATGGTGTTTTCATAATTTATCTGCCAACATGCTCCATGTTTTTCATAAATATTGCTGCAATGTCTTCCATGGGCTCTTATTGTAAAAGCATTTCACTGAACCTGTTGCCAAGAGATGGAAACAATAACACTCTTGAGATCTTAGGAACCAAGGATCATTATTTTTCCTAACTTCTTCCAAGGGGCTGACAGAAGGAAGAGACCTGCAAATCTTTGCAAAGAACAGTCCAACATCAATAATGAAATGAAAGTCAACATAATCCCAGAGGACATTGGGTGCTCTCCCCTTTTGAGAAAGAGGTGGTGATTTAACCAGAGGGTCACCACTCCTCAGACGAGGGGCAAGGTTGGGAAGGGTTCATTTATAACCTAAGTCGGTATGGGAATTTGACCTGCGCTGTTAGCGTCACTTCGCATCATAAACCAGCCATCCAGCCAACTGAACTAACAGACCCCCAACCTCAATGCTGGTTAATAATAATGATAAACTGTGGTTTTGTTTCTTAGAGCAGGGAAGGTTAAGATGAGATTTTGAGGAGGGGTTCGTAGACAGGAAAGGTTTAGATCGAGTAAATAAAGAGTCACTGTTTCCAGTAGAGGTCTTGTGGCACACGGTAGCACCATTACTGCTGGTACACAACCTTCAGTTTGAATCCAACACCAAGACATTTCGGCCACAGAAGAAGCATTCAACAGGGTTCAACGGGCTGATAATCAGCTTGGGAAGCCTTCCACCACTTTTCCCACTATTTTCCAAAAGGAAAAACTGTGTGTCTGTGAAGATACACTCAATAACACTCTCGCAGCTGAATAACCGAAGAGCACGGTCTAACGTGATTGGCAAAAGGACACGAAGAATGTACTTTTTTATGGGATCAGCAGTTGGGATTTGGAATGCACTGCCTGGTGGTGGAAAGAGATAGTGAAATGCAACAGAGAATGTGATAAATATTTGAAGGAGAAACAAAAAGTAGAGAAAGAGTGGTGATTGGGACTAACTGTGCTACTTTTTGAAGTTGCTGACACAGAATCGATGGGCCAAATGGCCTCTTCCTGTAATTCTATAATAGCCTCAGTCTATTTGAAAAATATCTCATAATTTAAGAGAATAGTTGACCTTCAGCCTAATGTCAGAAATAGATTGAATAGAAAGAAATTGAATACACTCTATCCTCAAATCTGATATTAAAATATTTTTGCCTTTATCAGTACATCAATGTTTCATTTTGAAGTAAAGACCACAAACCTGCCAGGTCCATTTAATTAGGTAAATTCACTTTACATAAACCTGAGTAAAGCCCATTCTCCATCACAGAAGATTGGCTACTTACATACAAAAGGTAATTCACTTCATGCAGTCACAATTCTGTAAGTATTTGAAAGAGCTAAAGTCAAACAATAACCGAGTCTGTCCTTTTCTGTTTAAGCTGAGATGGTCTGTCTGTGAGTCACCAAGTTATCATGATGTTCAGTCATGTAAAACCTTTAAGATTAAATATTCTTTTCATCGCTGGTAACGAAGGGAATTTGATTTTTACAAGAAGTCATTAATTAAGCAAGCATGTCATCCATTTACAGTGTTCTCCTTTGAAGGGCCTGTCTCACTGGAATGCTAGAATTGATCTGATAAAAACTCAACAATGGGACAGTAAAGATGAGTGGAAGAATCCAGGATTGGCCGCTGGTTGCTGACTTTTCAAAAGAGTTATTTCCTGTTTAAGATGCTATGAGTCAAGCCTCCAAGATAAGATGTGGGCGAGGTTTTCTAGTTTTAATGAATTTTCTGGAAGAGGGAAGCTGACCTGGTAGGAAGGAGTTATCTGTATCTGCAAAGTGTAGCTCCTGGGTGGGAGGAACATGGACAGCTCGATATCAACATGGCCTGAACTGGGAACACAGGAGGAGAACCTTATGAAGACCTGGAACGTGCTGTCAGAAAGCGTGGTGGAAGCAGATTCAATTAAACTTTGAAAAGAGAATGAGATAAATTGTTTAAAAGGAACAATTTGTAGGGTTGGTGTGCAGGAAAACGGCAGGGAAATGGGACTAATTCAACCGGCCATTCAAAGATCTGCCACAGGTCTGAATGTGCCTCCTCTGTGCTGTTCTATTCAATGATTCCAGACATCCTGACCACATCACATGATATTAAAACTCAAATCACCGTCTTGCCCTTGTGAATACTTTCTTCAAGGTAAATAGTTTTACATTTTCTTGTTGAGAGCAAGAATATTAATATAGGAAGGGTTTTCAATGATTCTCAACTCTTGTGTTTGCAGAAAGGAGTTCAGGGAATTGCCAAAGCAATGGCAACAAGGTGAGAATGAACAGCAACATCAAAACAGAAGCAAAACTGCACTGGATCCACAGTGATGGAGTTGGATCATCAGCTGTCAGTTGATCCACGGTAAACCTTAACTTTGGGACTCAATGCTCATGGCAGAAAAGATTATAATCGTCAAGGTCTAAGCTCCCATTTGCTTTAAGGCTGCCACAAGATTATCGGCAACATTTCCGTTGCACCAGATGCAGCATGCAAGTCAATGATGCCTCTCCTCCAGTGAAACATCATTACCACTTTCCTCATGAAACAATGGCAAAAGGCATTAGGAATAGAGATGGTTTTAAGCAAGTTGTTTTCATATTTGAGGGTGTTCAGAATAAACTGAAGTGTTAAGTTTATGTTAAGAAAGGGGGGGGATTGAGTTGTGGTTTCACTTTGAAGTGGTGTCTCATGTCTGTGAGTTTGGTTGTAATACCCAAATTTTACTGAGGTTTTACGACTCCGAAAGTCGACCAGAAACTGTGTAGTTGCTCAGCAACACGGAATCAGAGAGAGAGAGAGACGCACAGAGATACAACATGACCCAGAAGAAAATACCATTCCACGGAATCTACTAGATCAGTCACAATGGGAATGGCACAGAGCAAATTTCCCAAAAGAACAGAAGAATGGGGAATCCCAGGCAGTCGAGAAAAAAGAACAGGAATCTGGACAAGGTTCTGTTCAATGAATATAAAAGTAAGGAGCAGAGGGAAAGGCTCCAGATGAAAGCGAGAAAGTTCCGGGTTCAGAATGAAGGTAAAGCGTTCTTGCAGTGAGCCAGAAGATCAGAGAAGACAACCAAAGGTTTGTGACTGCTTATTATGGCCTTGTGAAACAGTCGTGTCCTGTTGTATGGCTGAGTACCTGAGGATGTTCATGAAAGGTGAAACAAAGGTGAGTTCAAAACACTGGAGGTGGATCATTATTGAAGATATTTGAAAGAAGGTGTCATTTGGGACAAGTTCTCCGAAAGTGGAGATTGGAAACCCAAGTTAAAAGATTAAGCTTCTGTCCCAGGATCACTCAGTGACACAGGCCACAGTTGGGTGGTGTTTTTTTTCCTCCAAGGTAGGGGTCATGTGGAGAGAGATGCAGGAATTTCAGCAGGACCTACTTTCCAAATGTCATGCTCCTTAATCAGAAACAGCGCTTTGATCAAGGAATCCCCTCCCCTCGGGAGGTGAGGAGCTTGGTCGTATGGTTTTAGTTGTCGTACATATCATTTGGTGACCAGCTAGTCTGCAGCTGATTTAATGTCAGCAGTGGGAAGATGAGGCCCTTGGATATAATTAATTGGCCACTTATGGGCCTTATTTAGCAGAACTTCATTCAGGTAGAAACAGAAAGGTGGCAGAGGTCAGATATGCCACCATTCCATATGTCCAGCCTGCCACCTGCAAGAACACAGGATTCCACCCTCCCTCCCTCTACACAACCTATTCTCCTACCCACAAATATAATTCATCCAATCGCCACCCTATCTGTTTCCTCTCCATCATCAGCAAAGAGATGTAAGAGGTTGTTGACAATGTGACCAAATGATAATTACTCAGCAATAACCTACTCATTGATACTCGGTTAGGGTTCTGTTCAGCTCCTGACTTACTAAAGCCTTGGTCAAAACAGGGCCTGGATTCTCTGCTCCCCAATCACGCTCGTCAATGGGGCGAAGAATGGGCGTCAGATGCGCGATTGGGTCCAACGCAGCTCCCGCGATTCTCCGGTCCCCGGAGAATCGGCGGCAATCGGGCACGCGTGGTTGCTGCACCGTCGGTCGCGGGCCATTGGAAGAGGCCCACGCGGCATTTCTCTGCCGGCAACAGGCCGAGTTCCTGCCGGCGTGGTTCACTCATGGTTCCACCCGGCGGGCACTCGGAGTGGCGGCTGCGGACTCAGTCCGTGGCTGCCCTGGTGGGAGGGACGTGGGGGGATCCATCACTGGGGGAGCCTCCAGGATGGCCAGGCTTGTGATTGGGGGACACCGATCAGCAGGCGCGGCAATCTGGGGGGTGCCTATATTGTCGGGCCGGTCCACGGTGTGGGTCTGCCATGTTGCGCAAGGCCGCCGCGTGCATGCACGGACCCCTGGCTGGAAGTGCAGGACCCGGTATCGGCAGCCGGAGCTGTGAGGACTACTCCGGGGCCCTGCTAGCCCCCTGAAAAATGGAGAATAAGTCTGGACTTTCCTGATTCACACATATTTACTTGCGGGCGTGGGGACACAGCCCCATTATCAGTGAATTCCGCACATGGACTACAGAATGTTTTAGGTTCCTTAAATCACCGACAATGAACAAAGGTGGTTTATTCCTGAACTCAACAATTTGTGCTCTGCCCATGCTCCTGGAGATCATTCCATTGCTCCCGCCATGTATTCTCACATGACCACTCAGTTTACATCTTCCCGTTTAGTCTGGACAGCGGCGTAAAAACGGTGCGAACCACTCCGATATCGGGCCGACCAGAAGTTGCGGAATCCTCCGCACTTCCGGGGCTAGGCCAGCGGTGGAGGGGTTGGTGCCGCGCCAGCCAGCGCCGAACGGCCAGAGTGAGTTAGCGCATGCGCAGGGGGGTGTCTTCTCCCCGCCGGCCATGGTGGAGTCCTACAGTGGCCGGCGCTGAAGGAAGAAGTGCCCCCACGGCACAGGCCCGCCCGCAGATCGGTGGGCCCCGATCACGGGCCAGGCCACCGTGGGGACCCCCCCCCCCCCCCGGGGCCGGACCCCCCACGCCCCCTGAGGACCGCACCAGCTGGCCTACCAGCCAGGACCCGCCGTGTGGGCCATGTCCAATTCACGCCAGCAGGACTGGCCATAAACCGACGGCCGCTCGGCCGGAGAATTGACGGGGGGCGGGGGGGGGGGGGGGGGGGTGCGCTGCCAGGCATGGCGAGAACCCCGCCCGAAAACCGGAGCCGGAGAATATGGCAGTCGGCATTGGAGCGGCGGGGCGGGATTCACGGCGCCCTCTGGGGATTCTACGACCTGGCGGGACGGTCAGAGAATCCCGCCACCTGTGTTATGAGATGTTACAGTATGGGCAACAGCGAACTCTATTCATACCACTGTGTGATATACAATTAAACAAACTGACAATGCACAACTCCTTACATATACACAGTGAAGCACAGATTAAGCTGTTGTGACTTCTCCAACCACCACCACCCACCCCCTTCCTTTCCGGTTTGAGAGAAATACTGAAATTTGAAAGTCAGTTCTAGTCTACGTGCTGATAAAGTCAAAGTAACAATGGTGCCCTGGGCGTGTGCTTACACCAGTTGGTTGTGTAGTAGTCTCAATGTTAGCATCATGGGTCATTTCATCTGTGTGTCTGTCAGATGCAGGGTTCACTGTGTTGGCCTCTGTAGGAATCTGCATGTTTTGATGAACGTTCAAAATTGTTATATTTTATATTTGTTGCAGTAATGTTCTTTAAAAATGGGTTTAGAACCAGTATGTCTGGTAAAGTTGTGATTAATGGGTTGCAAAAGTGAGATAATCATTGATTTTATCCATTTACTTGTTTACAGATAGTGGGCTGATAGGATATTGTTTTGGGTTTTGGAGGATCCCTGGGGTGTAGAAAATCTATGAGGGATTGTGCTTTGGTCCTGGCTAACCAGGTCATAGGACATCTTGTGGGAGGAAACCAAGGAATACCTTATGCTTGGGGTGGAGATGATGGGGAGGAACCAGGTCTGTCTGTAGTTTCAGTTTGCCATGGGGATTTTAAGTTGAATAGAAGTGTGCTGAGTTCGCTCCTGAAAGATTATCGCTATGGTCTCTGCACAGAGGAATACAAGTAAAACTGTTTGTTAATCATAGAATCCCTGCAGTGCAGAGGTGGCCTTTCGGCCCATCAAGTCCACACCAACCCTTCGAAAGAGCACTGTACCTCGGCCCAATCTCCCGCCCTGTCGCCTTAACTCCACCCAACCTTTGGACATTTGGGGGCAATTTATCATGGCCAATCCACCTAACCTGCACATCTTTGGACTGTGGGAGGAAACTGGAGCACCCGGAGGAAACCCACGCAGACACGGGGAGGACGTGCAGACTCCGCACAGACAGTGACCCGAGGCTAGAATTAAACCTGGGTCCCTGGCACTGTGAGACAGCAGTGCTAACCACTGTGCCACTGTACTGCCCTTACGTTAGTTATAAATGATCATTGAACTATATTGGTTTGTTTAATTGGAATATACAAGGTGGCAGGTGTAGGGAGTAAGTTAAGGTTTTTCCTTTCATTTAAGAAATATTTTTACTGTTAATCGCTTTCACAGGACACTTGTAGTTGCAGAAAGTGCAGCACCTGCCCCGTTAGCTCCTCCCTCCTCACTGTTCAAGCCCAAAAACATTCCTTTCAGGTTAAGCAGAGTTTCACTAACACTTCCTTCAATCTGGTTTATTGTATTCGCTGCTCCCAGTGCCGTCTCCTCTACACTGGGGGGACTAAACACAGACTGGATGACTGCTTCATTGAACACCTTTGTTCAGTTCACAGGTATGACCCCAACCTTCCTGTCACCGACCATTTTAACTCCGTCCCCTGCTCTCATGTTTATGTGCCTGTTGCAATGTTACAGTGAAACCCAACACAGACTGGAGGAACAGTATCTAATCTTCCAATTAGACACACTACAGCCCCTCGGACTCAACATTGAGTTTAACAACTTTACACTGTGACCTTTCTTCTCCTTCTGAAACCCTTTTTATATCCCATACATTTTTTTCTCAATGCAAAAACACTCCTTTCCCCTCTCCCATCGCGCACCTGGTTGTCTATCTGTTGTTCTTCAGATTGCCTCACTTTTATCGCAAACTCTCCCAGCTACAGTTTAATATCCAATAGATTTCTCCCCCTCTCAGTTCTGATGGAGATCCACCTTCGAACAAACTTGAAACGCTAACTTGGTTTTCTCTCCCTCCGGATGCTGCCAGACTTGCTGAATTTTCCTGGAATTCTCTATGTTTGTTTCAGATTCAGCATCCATAGTATTTTGCTTCTTACTGAGGAAGGTGATTGTGGTTGTCTGAGGCCAAAAATCTCAGCTGATTACCTCATTCAGGAGTTTCTCAGGGTGGAGTCCTGGACCCAACCATCTTCAGCTGCTTCATCAATAACCCTTCCCTCCATTATTAAATCAGGAGATAGGATGTTGTTATTATCCTGTATCAGACCCCCAGGCGTTTGGGACAAACCCATTAGCGACCATGAACATTTTATTCAAAGTAAACAAGGTATGAGATTCACTACTTGCAAAGAGGATAAAACCACAAGATTCCATTGGTATTTGACAAACAAAAATAAACTTTTCGATACAAGGCCAGGAAGATAAAATTATTAACAACATCTATATCATGCTCTAACGGTCAGGGTTAATATGAGGGTCCATGTGAACGAACACACAAGCTGTTGTCAAAAACACACAACACAATAACTGTCAGATGCAACAAGACAGACCCCGTGGGCGGGATTCTCCGTTTCTGAGACTAAGTGTTGACGATGACACAGAATCCGTGGATTTTCACAACAGCAAAACTGCCACCGCACCTGGACCGATTCAGCGACTGTGGAGGGGCAGCACCGGCTCCACGTGGAACACAATCGATACCAATGTAAAACGGTGCAGGATTCCCCAGGTCCGTGATTGGCACTCGTGAGGCTGTCAAGTTGCAGTTGCACACACACATTAAACTCCCCACACACACTCATCCCAGCCGCACACACACATTACACTCCCCGCACGCACTCATCCCAGTCGCACACACACATTAAACTCCCCACACACATTCATCCCAGCCACACACACACATTCCACTCCCCGCACACACTCATCCCAGCTGCACACACACATTCCACTCCCCACACACACTCATCCCAGCCGCACACACATTACACTCCCCACACACACTCATCCCAGCTGCACACACACATTACACTCCCCACACACACTCATCCCAGCCGCACACACACATTACACTCCCCGCACACACTCATCCCAGCCTCACATACACATTACACTCCCCACACACACTCATCCCAGCCGCACACACACATTACACTCCCCACACACACTCATCCCAGCCTCACATACACATTACACTCCCCACACACACTCATCCCAGCCACACACACACATTACACTCCCCACACACACTCATCCCAGCCACACACACACATTACACTCCCCACACACACTCATCCCAGCCGCACACATACATTACACTCTCCACACACTCATCCCAGCCTCACACACACATTACACTCCCCACGCACACTCATCCCAGCTCCACACACACATTACACTCCCCACACACACTCGTCCCAGCCGCACACACACATTACCCTCCCCACACACACTCATTCCAGCCGCACACACACATTACACTCCCCACACACACTCATCCCAGCCGCACACACACATTACACTCCCCACACACACTCATCCCAGCTCCACACACACATTACACTCCCCACACACACTCATCCCAGCCGCACACACACATTACACTCCCCACACACACATCCCAGCCGCACACACACATTACACTATCCACACACACTCATCCCAGCCTCACACACACATTACACTCCCCACACACACTCATCCCAGCCGCACACACACATTACCCTCCCCACACACACTCATCCCAGCCGCACACACACATTACACTCCCCACACACACTCATCCCAGCTCCACACACACATTACACTCCCCACGCACACTCATCCCAGCTCCACACACACATTACACTCCCCACACACACTCATCCCAGCCGCACACACACATTACACTCCCCACACACACTCATCCCAGCTCCACACACACATTACACACCCCACACACACTCATCCCAGCCGCACGCACACATTACACTCCCCACACACACTCATCCCAGCCGCACACACACATTACACTCCCCACACACACTCATCCCAGCCTCACATACACATTACACTCCCCACACACACTCATCCCAGCCGCACACACATTACACTCCCCACACACACTCATCCCAGCCACACACACATTACACTCCCCACACACACTCATCCCAGCCGCGCACACACATTACACTCCCCACACACACTCATCCCAGCCCCACACACACATTACACTCCCCACAAACACTCATCCCAGCCGCACACACACATTACACTCCCCACACACTCATCCCAGCCGCACATACACATTACACTCCCCACACACACTCATCCCAGCCAACAAGATGGCACTGGTTGTGCTGGAGTGCGTCCATACAGCTGATGGGTCGGCTGGGATCAGAGGGGACCCAGGGGGTGACCTGGGGGACACACTCATACAACCCCTAGCACCAGGTTCACGGTGGGCTGTCAGCGGCGGGCGCAGCTGCATGGCTGCCTTGCCGGCTGCGGTGATGGTGTTCCATCCTATCCACCCGACCCCACAGCCCACCCCTTGCCCACCCACCGCAACTCCAGCCAGCCCTGGCAGAGCCCCCCCCCCCCAGGCCAGCAGCACAACTGTCAGAACCCTATGGTGATGTTGGACACTTTCTGTACCCCCTCTCCCTCAGCAGCCACGACGTCGGTTTCACAATTTTTAGACGCACAAGTGAACGGCGCCATTGGGAACTCGGCCCATCTGAGGCGGAGAATCACGGAGGCCACGGAGAATACCGGGTCTGGTGCGCTAATGACATACAAACGGTGTTTACTGTTCATGTGTTCTGGACTGCACTGACGAGATGATGGAAAATTGCAATTTGATGTCAAATCAGCACCAGCCGTGATTTTCACAGCGAAACCGATTCTCCGCCCAATGGGGCTTTGCGATTTAGTCGTCAGCCAAAGGAGAATCCTGTCCCATGTATTTCTTAACAACTGAACTGGATGTCAGAAAAGTCTGAATCAACCAATCTCACTGAAACACACTCTCTCTCTCCTCACAATGGATTCCAATCTTCACCTTTGAAGATCGAGCTATGGAATTTTCTCCAAAGTCACTCCAGCTTTGACTGCCTCAATAAGACCATCAGACATCGAAGCAGAATTAGGCCACTCGGCCCATTGAGTCTGCTCCACCATTCAATCATGACTGATGTGTTTCTCAGCCCCATTCTCCTGCCTATAACCCCCATCCCTTTAACAACGACACATCTCACTGGGATTCAAAATCTCCTCCTGAGATTCTGGTCCCTTAAATTCCCATGTCTGCCCTCGAGCACCAACTTCTGTCTTTTGGCCACATTGAGCAGAGGCTATGACATCAAAGTGGTACCTTTACTCCAACGGCCCTCAGCACAGAACCATTGACACTCTGCTGCCTTATTTGATCTCAGAGGATTCTCCTGAGCCCTCACTACCTGGAATCTGCAGCCGTTTTGCTTCTCGGAGCCTCTTTCTTGGATCTTCTCTCTCTCCTTTTAATTGAGAGCTCACCCTGCTCCCTCTCCCTGTCACCACTCTGGGACCTTTCTCCAATTATGGCACTCACCCCTCAGTCACATGATCTTGTTTTCGGTCCATTTCCTTTCCTTTCCTCCACCAGGCGTATTGCTGTCAGGACGACAGACACGGTTAACTGCGGAGGTGAGACTCAGAACATAACATGACCAGACACACTGGCGCCCACTTGCCAAGACACCGAGCCTTCCTGGCATTGTCGTCCTCAACCTCTAGCCAATGATAAGGTGTTGGGGTTTCTAACGCCTTGGGTGAAATAAAGCTTCTCCCAAGTGAAGGTTAATTTACAAGAACTGCTTAACATCATAAATGTCTAACAAATAGCTTAGTACACACTGTGTACAAAGGTTTAACCAAAACAAAAGCCAGTACATGTAACAAGTAGGATTGGCAGGATTCAAACATCACAGTATGATCACAACTCGAAGCCTGTGTTTTTTCATCCTACTCAGAAAATAATATTTCAGTTATGTCCACAGCCCAATTATCAATTATTCCACCTTTAAACTTATTTCACAATCCCAAAGGTCCTCATTTTGATACAATAAAGTCACAATGGTTCCTTTGTGCGCCAACAACTCATTTCTCTTCTGATTGAAATCTCTTTTGGTCTTTTCAAGGATATTATTGAGATATTTTTTATGTTCACAGAAAGGGTTTTGGTGTTCCTGCTTGGTCTGACCTTCAAATATTCTAAGATCTTTCAAGTTGTCCTGATCCCGTTTCCAATGGGTTTTATTGAACTCTGTTTGTGCGAGGTCAAGCCAATCACGTCCCCATTCTCGACGTCCACTTTCCTTCACAACACCTGAGTCTTTCAGGAAAGTCTCACAGCACATTGTTCTAATCAGCTGGCGGTTTTAAAAGGCTAACTGTCCACTTGCCTGGATTCCTGACGCTGTTCCCGATGTCTGACCGGCACTTTTCAATTTGGTGCCAGGTGTCATTAACCCTTTGGGGTCTCAGCTTTCCTGTTGAGGAAACGTCACTGGGCAACACTGCAGGCCCTTACACAACCTCCGTACCATCCAGCGTCAGGTGGGTACATCGATATTTTATCTTCAGTCAATTCGCAGCTCAACTGGATCACAAATAGGCTCCTTATTCCTACTCATAGGAACAATGTCAATTCTGTGACACTCTGTCCCGAGATGTGGAAAAACAAACATTGCCCGTGATATAATTTCACAATCTAAAGTTGACATTTTTCATAGACAATTGAGAAGCTACGATCCTTTTAGCAGATCACAATTTAAATTGACTTCATGAATTGGGAAAGTGTTGTGTGTTGTGACGTAATCTCTGTGCCATGGGTCACATGATGGGCTGTGATGTCACCGCGGGTTTTGGGAAGTCTCTCCCTCGCTTCCTTATTCAACTGTCATGAAGCACCTATCCCAATAAACTCTGGATGGTTGGTTCAGTAACCTACAGTGTGACAACCTACTCTCCTTACAAAAAATGTAAAAGTGAGGAAAAAGACTGGCGAAGAAGGTTTTTCAGAAAGAACAATGAGCAAAGGAAAGTACATCACAGGAACAGGCCCTTCGGCCCTCCAAGCCTGTGCCGACCATGCTGCCCGTATAAACTAAAATCTTCTACACTTCCGGGGTCCGTATCCCTCTATTCCCATCCTATTCATGTATTTGTCAAGATGCCCCTTAAATATCCCTATCGTCCCTGCTTCCACCACCTCCTCCGGCAGCGAGTTCCAGGCACCCACTACCCTCTGTGTAAAAAACTTGCCTCGTACATCTCCTGTAAACCTTGCCCCTCCCACCTTAAACCTATGCCCCCTAGTAATTGGCCCCTCTACCCTGGGAAAAAATCTCTAACTATCCACTCTGTTTATGCCCCTCATAATTTTGTAGACCTCTATCAGGTCGCCCCTCAACCTCCGTCGTTCCAGTGAGAACAAACCAAGTTTATTCAACCACTCCTCATAGCTAATGCCCTCCATACCAGGCAACATCCTGATAAATCTCTTCTGCACCCTCTCTAAAGCCTCCATATCCTTCTGGTAGTGTGGCGACCAGAATTGAACACTATACTCCAAGTGTGGCCTAACTAAGGTTCTATACAGCTGCAACATGATTTGCCGATTCTTATACTCAATGCCCTGGCCAATGAAGGCAAGCATGCTGTAAGCCTTCTTGACTACCTTCTCCACCTGTGTTGCCCCTTTCAGTGACCTGTGGACCTGTACACCTAGATCTTTCTGACTGTCAATACTCTTGATGGTTCTACCATTCACTGTATATTCCCTACCTGCATTAGACATTCCAAAATGCATTACCTCACATTTGTCCGGATTAAACTCCATCTGCCATCTCTCCGCCAAAGTCTCCAAACGCTCTAAATCCTGTTGTATCCTCTGACAGTCCTCATCGTTATCCGCAATTCTACCAACCTTTGTGTCGTCCACAAGCTTACTAATCAGACCAGTTACATTTTCCTCCAAATCATTTATATATACTACAAACTGGTTTAGCACAGGGCTAAATCGGTGGCTTTGAAAGCAGACCAAGGCAGGCCAGCAGCACGGTTCAATTCCCATACTAGCCTCCCCGAACAGGCGCCAGAATGTGGCGACTAGGAGCTTTTCACAGTAACTTGATTTGAAGCCTACTTGTGACAATAAGCGATTTTCATTTCATTTTCATTTCAACAGCAAAGGTCCCAGCACTGATTCCTGCGGAACACATCTTCCGTTGAAAGATCTTCAACGGAAACACAGTTTTGAAACCAAAATGGCGTGGAGGTGACTTTTGCCAACACAAAACACTCAGTAGAATTGATTTTCAGGGGATCACCTCACCATCAATGAAAAAGTATGGCAAATTGAGCTTTATGAGTGCTTTTGAATGCACGCTTATCTGGATTTTGTCAGGATCTGTTCGGTCAAACGGATTGATTATCCGCACATCAGCTGAAGCTGAAAACAGGTTTTTAGCATTTGCTGGGAGTGAATATTGACTTTTAAGTTGATCAAAGTGCTCTGGATCGTCACATATTTATTAACCGAAACAACTTCAAGGTGGCTCGGAAAATTCAGAGGACGAGACAAGTATCCTTTGGTAAATATAACGGCAATACCGCATAATAAAAAAATTGGGGGATGCAAAACCCCTTGGAGGGTGTGTATATGTACGGTGGTGGAGGATGTGTGTGTGTACGGTGGTGGAGGGTGTATGTATACGGTTATGGAGGATGTGTATGTGTATGTGTACGGTTATGGAAGGAGTATATTTGTACAGTAATGGAGGGTGTGTATGTGTACAGTGGTGGAGGATGTGTATGTGTACGGTGGTGGAGGATGTGTATGTGTACAGTAATGGAGGGTGTGTGTGTGAATGTGTACGGTTATGGAGGGAGTATATTTGTACAGTAATGGGTGTGTATGTGTACGGTGGTGGAGGATGTGTATGTGTACGGTGGTGGAGGATGTGTATGTGTACAGTAATGGAGGGTGTGTATGTGTACGATTATGGAGGGAGTATATTTGTACAGTAATGGAGGGTGTGTATGTGTACGGTGGTGAAGGATGTCTATGTATGGTGGTGGAGGATGTGTATGTGTACGGTGGTGGAGGATGTGTATGTACGGTGGTGGAGGATGTGTATGTACGGTGGTGGAGGATGTGTATGTGTACAGTAATGGAGGATGTGTATGTGTACGGTGGTGGAGGGTGCGTATGTGTACGGTGGTGGAGGATGTGTATGTGTACAGTAATGGAGGATGTGTATGTGTACGGTGGTGGAGGATGTGTATGTGTACGGTTATGGAGGGAGTATATTTGTACAGTAATGGAGGGTGTGTATGTGTACGGTTATGGAGGGAGTATATTTGTACAGTAATGGAGGGTGTGTATGTGTACGGTTATGGAGGGAGTATATTTGTACAGTAATGGAGGATGTGTATGTGTATGGTGGTGGAGGATGTGTATGTGTACGGTTATGGAGGGAGTATATTTGTACAGTAATGGAGGGTGTATATGTGTACGGTGGTGGAGGGTGCGTATGTGTACGGTGGTGGAGGGAGTATATTTGTACAGTAATGGAGGATGTGTATGTGTACGGTGGTGGAGGATGTGTATGTGTACGGTGGTGGAGGGAGTATATTTGTACAGTAATGGAGGATGTGTATGTGTACGGTGGTGGAGGATGTGTATGTGTACGGTTATGGAGGGAGTATATTTGTACAGTAATGGAGGATGTGTATGTGTACGGTGGTGGAGGATGTGTATGTGTACGGTGGTGGAGGGAGTATATTTGTACAGTAATGGAGGATGTGTATGTGTACGGTGGTGGAGGATGTGTATGTGTACGGTTATGGAGGGAGTATATTTGTACAGTAATGGAGGATGTGTATGTGTACGGTGGTGGAGGATGTGTATGTGTACGGTGGTGGAGGGAGTATATTTGTACAGTAATGGAGGATGTGTATGTGTACGGTGGTGGAGGGTGCGTATGTGTACGGTTATGGAGGGAGTATATTTGTACAGTAATGGAGGATGTGTATGTGTACAGTAATGGAGGATGTGTATGTGTACGGTTATGGAGGGAGTATATTTGTACAGTAATGGAGGATGTGTATGTGTACGGTAATGGAGGGTGTATATGTGTACGATGGTGACGAATGGGGTGCCAATCTTGCACATAGCTCAGTCCCCAATAGTGTGGGCTGCACCTACACCACATGGCTGCAGCGGCTCAAGAAGCAACTGACCAGAATCTTCTCAAGAGCAATTAGGATTGGCCACCGATACCCACATTCCATGAAACAAATTTGGAAAAACTCACATTAACCACCAATTATGCTGCTACTAATAGACTGGTTGTGGTTACACCCATATTGTGTGCATTAGTATCTTAAATATTTTTCACATTGTGAGTTATAGGCAGCAAACCATAGCGAAATTTAAAACATGCTCTCAGCTGTCCTTTCAATTCTTACACCATTTCCCCTTGAAGTACTGCCAGTGTGAGATTTCACACTCTGAATTCCCACTCCTGTTTTTCAGCACTGCGAGGTGGTATTTTATAAAGGTAATTGGATTGGATAATATGGCAAAGTGAACAGGGTTTATCAGTAAATATAAGTGAAGCTGCAGTGTTTTCCTGCAGATAGGGTTTAGATGAAATGGAGCAGAAGGAGCTTCATGTGGAGTATAAACACCAGCAGGGACGAGTTGGGCTGAATGGCCTGTGATTTTGCTGTAAATTTGATGCAAAGCTGCTCCAATTGTAAACAGCACCAATTCTCCGAGCAGAAGATGCTGTCCAAACCCTGCAGGAAATATCGGGAATGAGCCAACCCCCAATGAGCAAGAACTTCAAAATAAAGGTCTCATAAAAATATTTTTTGAGAGATAGAGAACTGACTTAACCAGACAACAATGTTTTAACGCTAAAAATGACTTGTGTGCAAAAGTTGTTAAAGATGGGGAGGCCCAGGAGAGCAGTTAATGAAGCAGACAGTATTCTGGGCTTTATTAATAGGGACACAGAGTACAAGATTAAGGAGGTTACGCTGAACTTGTACAAGACACTAGTTAACCCTCAGCTGGAATATTGTGCACAGTTCTGGGAGCCACATAATAGGAAAGATGTGAACGGTGTTATTGAAAATATGGAAAGATGTGTCATTTGAAACATGGAAGTCTGGCAATATCGGGTCTGAGAGAAACAGGAGAGGATACAGGGAAAGATCCCACGAAGGGTTAACAGCAGCTGCAAAGAGCAGGATTGTAAAATGCAGATAGCCTTAGTCAAGCAGGCTTAGCAAACACACAGGATTCTTGTATGAAGCTAAAAACAATGGCTCACACCTTCATTGAAATTAACTATTTTAGTAAGCATCTGGAAAAGCATGGATGAGGGTTTCAGTTGAGCTAAGTGATAAATGTAAACCTTTTATGTTATAACCAAGTGGATTGTAACATACAGTTAAAAGCAAAGATTCACACCTTCATTGAAGTAAAATCAGCAGATAGAAAAGAATGACTGAGGGGGCAAATTCTAGGTGTGAAATTCTGCTGACACTAAGAAAATTAAAGAAAGCTGGACGCTATCAGTCTACGAGAAACATAATTTAAAGCCAAAATCAAAGTCAAAATTATGAGCTGGGGACACAATTGGAAAATAAAACTATGGAAATGACATGAATTAAAAGTAACACCTCTTGAAATCAAAGCATTTTTGAATATCACAAAGGAACTTTGAACATCACAAAGGAAACAATGTAATCAGAGACCTGAGAGGTGAGGTCATGTCAAAATGAATACTTAGTCGTGTTAGAAAAATTTAGATCAAAGTGAAATAAAAGTTACTTTACAATAAAGTCATAAAAACTTAATAATGGTTAGAAAAATATATAAACCCTGAGAAAGGGGCAGAAAAGCACAGAACCAGAGGGAGAGAGAGAGAAGCAGAGAAGGAACAAGAGAAGCTAGCAGTGTCATCTTATAGTCAGCTCAGTCATGGGAAAGGGACAGAGCCAAGTAGATGAGCTAAAACAGCTAATACATCTAAGGAAGTCCAGAATTTAAAGAGGAGGCAGAGTCAGCTCAGAGATAGCCAGCAGAGCCAGCTCTCATAGCTCGGTACATGAGATCGACAAGACTCAGCAACCGAGCTAACCAGAGAATACATCTGAAGAAGATCAGACTTTAATGAAGATTGATTGTCAGCACAGTGGCGCAGTGGGTTAGCCCTGCTGCCTCACGGCGCCGAGGTCCCATGTTCGATCCCGGCTCTGGGTCACTGTTCGTGTGGAGTTTGCACATTCTCCCCGTGTTTGCGTGGGTTTCACCCCCACAATCCAAAGATGTGCAGGCTAGGTGAATTAGCCACACTAAATTGCCCCTTAATTGTAAAAAAATGAATTGGGTATTCTAAATTTATAAATAAAAAATAAATAAAAAAAATTTTAAAAAGAAGATTGATTGTTAAGGTGGGCCTGAAGGTCCGTTCAACCAACCAGGAGGGTCCAGAAGAAAGATCTTTTTACCTTCCTGTAAAGAAAGTGATTGCATCTTTTAAAAGAAAAAGAAAAAATATAATAATAAAATAACTTAAAAGTTTAAACCTGAAACAGTGATTATTCCAAAGTCTACTTTACTTACTTAGCAACGCGGGATCCAGGATATCGATGCTACTAAGTGGTAAGTAGATGAAATCTTCTGTGAAGGTATGGGTTATACCGGGGGATAACTTGAAAATATAGTTTGACCTGAATAGCACCCACCAAAGCCTGCACAGGAGTCGGGGAGTGAGAATCCCTGTTCACCATTTAGAACGTCAGCCCTTTTTGGTATAGGGGGAATTCTAAGAATAGAGGTGAGTTTTCAACAACGACAGAGAGAGAGCAGAAAAGGTTTAGATGGCTCCAGGGATGCGAAACTTCAGCTATGAGGATAGATTGGAGAGATTGGGAAGGTTCTCATTGGAGAGAAGGAGGAATTTTGATAAAGATGTTCAAACTCATGAAGGCGCTGGACAGAGCGGACAGGGAGAAATTGTTCACACTCATAAAAGGATCAAGAGAGCGAGGCACAGATATAAAATGATTTGCAAAAGAGGAAACTGTGTTGTGAGAAAACACAACAAGTGGTTGGGCCTGGAACGCACGGCCTGGAAGTGTGGTGGAGGCAGGTTTAACTGAGGCATTCAACAGGGTGTAAGGTGAATATTTGAATAGAATCAATGTGCAGGGTATGGGGGGGGGGGGGGGGGGGAGGCAGGGGAATGACACTAAGTCAGGATGTTTGTTTGGATATCATGAGGCAAATGGTCCCCTTGTGATTCTGAAACAAACTGTTGGCTATGTCCTGGCAGCAAGGCCAAGGAGACACAATCTCATTGTTGTTAAAGTTACAGATCAGTAAATTATCAGGATGCATTTCTTCACAGTGCATCAACCAGCCATCCAGGTTAGACAGAAACCTTCAGTGTTCCAGGTTCCAGGCCATTTGACTGTGTTCACAGATGAAATGCTGAGCAAACTGGACACCTGCCCATTAGTAAAGCAAATGTACAAAATGCTGCAGCTGGAACAGTTTAGAATCGGAACAGGGGCTGCAACAGAAGCTCGAGTTGTGGGAAGGAGCTGGAAGTGATGCTTGGCAATCCTGCAGGAAGTGGTAATTTGTGGGGAAGGAGGAATGGAAGAGCCCAAGAGTGTTGCAATGACAAAGGCAGGCGTGGCAAACTGTCTCCTCTCTTTGGGTATAACAGAGTTAGAATTTTTCTTTAAATGTGGTGTCGCCAATTCAGTATTTAAATGTGTATCACTCAGAATGAAGCCTGCCAGATTCCGTGAGTTAACAAGTAAATATTTTGTTTTATTACTAAAACTTACTCAGGTAAAGATACAGAGCTTATTACCAAAAGGCTTTAAAATATACAACTATATCTAACCTCCCACTAATGCAAAAGAACACACACACACAACATTCCCAGACAGGCATAAAATATAAAACGTACCGAGTTTCAGATGTAAAATATAAAAGGAAGAGCCAGTAAAGTTTTTCATGGATTGTCCAAATGCTTGTTCACGGCTGGAGGGTAACTTTCCATGTTGGCTGCTGGTGGACTACAAGACCATAAGACAACGGATCAGAGGTAGCCCCATTCACCCAATCAAACCTGCTCCACCATTCAATGCGATCATGGCTTTAGTTTCTGACTGAAGCAGTAACCTTACAGTCATGCCTTGTCGATTTGAGACAGTGATGCTGCGTTGGAATCCTCCGGTAAGAACTCAGTTTGCAGCAATGAGGTCTTCTGGTAAGTTTTCAAACCACAAACAGGACTTGATCAGGTTTGTTGACAGCCATTTCAGAGAAAGAGGGTGTGTGGAGGGTAAGACGTTTTCCCCGACAGTTCTCAAAGCAGCCTGTGTTCGATCAAATCCATTCTATTTTACAGCCAAGAACTGGGTCATGTGACCTCTTTCTGGCTTCAATCTGTGGCATATCCGCCCCAAAATTGGGGGAAATTTTGCACCCACCCCACTGCCAGCGAGAATGATGACGCAAGTGTAACACTTCCCAAGAATTAGGATAGGGCATTCGCGTCGGCGAGATCGCTTATCCCGAATTTCCATGCCCCTTGCTGGTGACATAGTGAAGTTCAGCCAAACAAAGGGCACAAACGGAACTTTAACAGATTTACACAGATAATAGATTAATACACATTTTAATCTCATTACCGAGCTCCCTCCCCCCCCCGCCACATGATTGCCCCCCTGACTGAATATTCAAACCTCACTGATGTGATGTCACAGCAGGTTTGGGAAATGGGAATCAGTCAAGTACATCCCCTCGGATGTGCGATGGGTAAGCAGCGGCCTGGGAGAGATGGACATTCCCAGGCAATGTCCCCCGACACTAACCCCCGGCAGTGCCCCGGCACAGAACGCCAGCACTAACCCCTGCCACAGACCCCCAGCACTAACCCCCGATATAGACCCCTGCCACAGACCCCCGGCACTAACCCCTGCCACAGACCCCCAGCACTAACCTCCGATACAGACCCCCGGCACAGACCCCCGGCACTAACCCCTGCCACAGACCCCTGGCACTAACCCCGATACAGACCCCCGGCACTAACCTCCGATACAGACCCCCGGCACAGACCCCCGGCACTAACCCCTGCCACAGACCCCTGGCACTAACCCCGATACAGACCCCCGGCACTAACCACTGTCACAGACCCCCGGCACTAACCCCCGATATAGACCCCGGCACAGACCCCCGGCACTAACCCCTGCCACGGCACAGACCCCCGGCACTAACCCCTGCCGCGGCACAGACCCCCGGAACTGCCCCGGAACAAGCTGGCACTTCCCCTGGTACTGACAACATCACAGCGCCGACCTGTGCCAGGGGCGATCCCTCTGGGGAGCCCCATCAGGGCAGGGTTCGCATTATGCTTCTGATGGGAGTGGGGGGAGGGGGTGAGGGATACCCTGAGGCTGTTTGTGGGGGGAGGGGGGGGTTCGGAAAACCCCTAATGCTTGTTGGGGGAGGGTGGTGAAGGATTTATTTTCTGTGCTGGTCAGGCTGCCCTTGTGGAGTCAGCTTCAGCAGCTCTATCAGGACCCCCCCCCCCCCTCCCCACCAGATTGAATGTTATCTTCAGAGTGGTTATTCAACCCCTTCATCCACGTTGTTTATATAAAGTGTAAACAGTTGAGGTGCCAGCACTGATCCCTGTGACACACCGCCCATCACATCCAGCCAACCAGAAAAATACATTCATGCCCACTCTGTTTTCTTCCAGCCAGCCAATCCTCAGCGCTGTGAGGCAGCAGTGCTAACCACTGCACCACTGTGCCGCCCACTTAGATTTGTATGTTTCAAAACATTTCTTAAAACTTAAGATAAAATGGATTGTCCTGGATAGGGGCGGATAGTCTGATCATGTTCATTCTGCACAGAGACCGTTCGATGGGATCTCCAACCGAAACCTAGAAAAACAAATAGAATGCCCATTTTCACACTTTGATGGGAAAGACTGGCAGCTGATTTTCAGAGAAGCGCAGCATCAATGACATTGAGAGCAAGGCAGAAACAGCTGCTGCTGTGAAAAGTGGACAAAAATACTTTTTTTCTGTTAGCTCAGAAGCAGGATGCTGGTGAGAACTGATTCTATGTTCAAAGTAGCAGGATCTGCTCTTAATTGATTCACAGATACTCAGTAGTCTGAGTGTTATAGATTTTGAAGGATATTGGGGACTTGTCCTGGTGTGGCGGGCAGGAGGGTGCCTGCTAAAACCTCGGGACAAGTTTGGAACTTAATCTTCAAGGCCACATATCTACTGGGAGCAAGGGATAAAATAAAAATGTTTTGGAAAGTATTTTGGTTATGTGAGTTGGTGAATGCAGGAAGACCCTCTCTTAGGCTGGCTTATTAGTTGCCTGCTGAGCAAGGTTTATTTGATATCAATTTTAGTTTCTTCGTAACAGTAAAAGTCTTACAACATGAAGTCTTGTCCTTTGATTCTTTCCATCGGTCACTGGGAAATTCAAACCACTTTTTTAAAATCAGTTGGCTCCATGGAGGTCACGACAGATTTCAGTGTTAACAAGCTGCTGAATTGCAAAAGCCGTGTGCCTATCCTCATCCAGAATCCACTGCACTAAGCTGCAACAGTTACTGGGGAGACATCACAGAATCATAGAATCCCTACAGTGCAGAAGGAGGCCATTCAGCCCATTGAGTCAGAACTGAGAACGGAGCCTCCGAAAGAGCACCCCACCCAGGCCCAATCCCCCATCCTATCCCCATAACCCCGTAATCCAACCTAATCTTTGCAAACTAAAGGGCAACTTATCACGACCAATCCACCCAACCTGCACAGCTTTGGACTGTGGGAGGAAACTGGAGCACGCAGAGAGAGAACGTGCAAACTACGCATGGTCACCCAAGGCTGGGATTGAACCCAGGTCCCTGGTTCTATGAGGCAGCAGTGCTAACCACTGTGCCACTTTGCCATCTAGAGTGAGACTCCGAGCCTGGTACAAGATTATTGGCCATGACTGAGATCAGAATAATCTATACAGCAAGGGGATTTTTTAAAAAAACAATCATTTGAAATGATCCAATAAGGCATTGTTAGAACTTAGATCATTGTGGTTTGATTACTATTTTTCCCGAAACTTGTGTTCCCGATTGAATTCTGAATACAACAAAAGGGGAGCTTTTCAAAAACATATTAAGATAACCAGAATCATTAAATGTTGTCCAATGATTTTTATTTGTTACAGATGGTTGACCGTTGTGTTATTTGTAACTCGGAAGGAATGCTTAAGCACCAGATTTGAAGACAAAATCGAAAAGCCCACAAATGACAGTCAGAGATTTATAATGATATAAATGCCGGGATTAGAGAGCGTGCAGCATTATTAACTGTTCACTCTTCGTTATTTCGATCAATACCAACTGCTATGGAATCATTTCCTTGAAACACTGACCAAATCTGAGCCTTTATGAGTTTGTGAATAGTTTGTATTTTCTTCTCTATTTTGATGAATGTGACGATGCTCAGGAGGATATCCACTTTCCATTTCGCTCTGCCACTTTTCCAATCAGCTCAGAGCTGGACTCAATCTGTTGCTGGCTTGTTCAGGAAATGCTTTTCAGAAAATTCACATCAGGCAAAGCCATTCACCCACTGCTTTCAGCTCAATAACATGGAAAAATAATGAGGTCCATTATCAGAAATTAACCTGAGTTCAATCACTAGTAAACAGCAGTGAAAATGATATTGCTTCACTGATGATGAGACACTTTTGGTGAACCTAGAATTTTTACAGGGCATTTGACAAATATGCTTAAAATGCTATAATCTAAATTCAGTGCTTGATGGATTGAGGGGCATTGAGAATGGCTGAGAAAGCGTAAAAGTAAGGGTAGAAATAATAAAACACCTTCTCCTTTACATCCTCACTGCTCACCATCCAAAGACCTAAACATTCTTTTCAGGTGAGATCATTCTTCATGAGCACCTCCTTCAGTCTGGTCTATTGCCTTCGCTGCTCCCAATGCGGTCTACTCCATATTGGAGAGACAAACACAGACTGGGGACCGCTTTGCAGAACACACCCGGTCCGTGCGCAAGCAGGACCCAGACCTTCCTGTCGTTTGTCATTTCAACTCACAGTCCACATGTCCTTGGCCTGCTGCAATGTTCCAGTGAAGCCCAGCGCAAACTGGAGGAACAGCAACTCATCTTCCGATTGGGCACGTTACAGCCTTCCGGAGTTAACATAGAGTTGAACGAGTTCAGACTGTGAACTCTCTCCTCCACCTTTGCTTTGTATTTCTATCAATTCATTTTCATTTATTTCATTGATCTATGTTTCCCTCTCCATTGTCCCTCCTCCCCCCCCACTGTACTTCGACCATCTGTTCCCTGTTCCAGGTTGTCCTTTGACATACTGCTCACCTTTGTTCTTTTATTAACGCATTTTGTTCTCTTAATGTGCCACTATCAGCACCCTTCTTAGCCATGATCACCACCATTTACACTTACTTTGTCAATTTTGACCAATCACAGAATACTACAGTACAGAAGAGGCCATTCGTCCCATCGAGTCTGCAGTGACGCATGTAAAACACACCTGTCAACCTAATCCCATTTGCCAGCACTTGGCCCATTGCCTTGAATGTTAAACTGTGCCAAATGCTCATACAGGTACCTTTTAAAGGATGCGAGGCAACCCGCCTCTACCACCCTCCCAGGCAGTGTGTTCCAGACCCTCTCCCACCCTCCCAGGCAGTGCGTTCCTGACCGTCACCCCCCTCTGGGTAAATTTTTTTTTCTCAAATCCCCCCTAAACCTCCTGCCCCTGACCTTGAACTTGTGTCCCTTCGCAACTGACCCTTCAACCAAGGGGAACAGCTGCTCCCTATCCACCTTGTCCATGTCCCTCATAATCCTGTCCACCTCGATCAGGTCAACCCTCAGTCTTCTCTGGCTCCAGAGAAAACAACCCAAGTCTATCCAACCTCTCTTCATAACTTAAATGTTCCATCCCAGGCAACATCCTGGTGAATCACCTCTGCACCCCCTCCAGTGCAATCACATCCTTCCTATAATGTGGTGACCTGAATTGCTGGCCCCCCTCTCCAGCCCCACTGCTCCACACCCCCCTGCCCCCCCCTCCCACCACCGATGACAGTATAAATCTGACCCTATTTCCAGTTCTCCCCAGCTTTGACAGAGCCATCCGGACGTGAAACGTTAGCTCCCTTCTCTCTCCACAGATGATGTCAAACCTGCTGAGATTGTCCAGTATTTACTGTTTTTGTTTCAGATTCCAGCATCCACAGTCATTTGTTTGTATCAATATAATGAATACTTGCTGAGGATTTAAGGGTAGAAGGGAAGCTGAATGGGGCGATACCAAGATTTAACATTGGAACCCACAACATCTCTACATCAGGGAGATTCAGAAATTTATCGCACATTGGTCAAATTTGCATGTTTCTCTACTGATTCTGAGGAGGTAGCTTTAGAAATAAAAATGCATTGTGACAGATTCTTCAGCCACGTCGATAATCGGCAAGGAGACAAGTTCTTCACTGATGTGATGTCATTGCAGACTGTTGAACGTATTCCGTTGTGAAGTCACTGTTGGAGGGGTGGCTGATGTTTTCTGCCCCCCAACCCCCACCACAGCAGGGATGCAATGGGTCAGTCAACGTCCACTGAAGTTCGCTGGGACCGGATGATCTGGCTAGCAGGCGGGGCCAGAAGATTATCATCCATCGTGTCCCATTCATAGCCTCTGAGATTGGCTTTCAGAATGTCTTTGTATCTGAGTTTGGTGCAGGTTCCTGTGCTCTGCTGACTATAGAATTTCATAGAAATCATAGAATTTACAGTGCAGAAGGAGGCCATTCGGCCCATCGAGTCTGCACTGGCTCCTGGAAAGAGCACCCTACCCAAGGTCAACACCTCCACCCTATCCCCATAACCCAGTAACCCCACCCAACAGTAAGGGCAATTTTGGTCACTAAGGGCAATTTATCATGGCCAATCCACCTAACCTGCACATCTTTGGACTGTGGGAGGAAACCGGAGCACCCGGAGGAAACCCACGCACACACGGGGAGGATGTGCAGACTCCACACAGACAGTGACCCAAGCCGGAATTGAATCTGGGACCCAGGAGCTGTGAAGCAATTGTGCTATCCACAATGCTACCGTGCTGCCCAATTTCCCCTTTGGAATTTAGGAATCCTCCATACAAACCACATGGCTGACCCAGCAAAGCTGACCTCGGATGTTTAAGCCTCTAATAGGATTTTAATCAGTACGAGAATTAAGGATTATGAAAATAAAGCAGGAAAATGGACCGAATGAGTGTTAGATTAGCCATGATCTTATTAAATGGCGGAGCAGGCTCGAAGGGCTGAATGGCCTCCTCCTGTGCCTATTTCTTGTGGTCTCTCGATACCAGGTATGCAGCACCTTAATACTTCAACACATATGTGTTAGGGATTTTACCCTGTACTTACTGCCAGACGTTAAACAGCGAAGATGGAGCTTTATATGGCACTGGCTGTCCATGCCACACAGCCATACAGAGGTGATGTGAGAATGATTGTCTGGTAGATATTGATCTTTCTGTGAGACAAACTCCATGCTCTCTCCAGAGCAGGTATGTGATTCTGCCAATTGCTGAGCTAACGTTTTTGAGGAGATTGATGATTTAATTATTCAATATAGTGATGTTAGAGAGGATACTCCCAAGACAGCAGAATTTCTCACCTGAGGGGTGTATTGTTCATTGTGACTCTGGGGTTTTGGAGTTAATGGCCAGGAGCACGTTGGTGAAGGAAATCCTAATCAGTCAGGAAATTGTATAACTGAAGGAAATCCTTATTCGTCAGGAAATTGTATTGGGGAAATTGATGGGATTAAAACCCAATAAGTCCCCAGGGCCAGATGCTCTGCATCCCAGAGTACTTGAGGAATTGGCCATAGAAATAGTGGACGCATTGGTGATGTAGATCCTGGAAGAGAAAATGCTGGAAAATCTCTGCAGGTCTGGCAGCATCTGTAGGGAGAGAAAAGAGCTAAAGTTTTGAGTCTGATGACTTTGTCAAAGCTGGTTCAAAGAATTCCAATGGATTGGAGGGTGGATAATGTAACCCCATTTTTTAAAAAAGGAGAGAGAGAGAAAAAGGGGAATTATAGACCAGTTCGCCTGACATTGGTGGCGGGGAAAATGCTGGGGTCCATTCGTTTTTTTAAATTTAGAGTACCCAATTCATTTTTTCCAATTAAGGGGCAATTTAGCGCGGCCAATCCACCTACCCTGCACAGCTTTGGGTTGTGGGGGCGAAAGCCACGCAAACACGGGGAGAACATACAAACTCCACACGGGCAGTGACCCAGAGCTGGGATTGAACCTGGGACCTCGTGCCGTGAGGCAGCAGTGCTAACCACTGCGCCACCGTGCTGCCATCGGACTCAATTATTAAGGATGAAATAACTGAGTATTTGGAAAGTGGGGACAGGATCGTTCCAAGTCAGCATAGATTCACTGAAGGGAAATCATGCTTGACAAATCTTCTGGGATTGTTTCAGGATGTAACCAGTGGAGTGGATAAGGGTGAATAAGTGGATGTTGTGTATCTGGATGAAGGAATTGCATGCAACATCTCCAAATTTGCAGATGACACTAAGCTGGGTGGCAGTGTGCGCTGTGAGGAGGATGCAAAGAGGCTGCAGGGTAACTGGACAGGTGGCTGAGTGGGCACATACTTGGCAAATGCAATTTAATGTGGGTAAATGGGAGGTTATCCACTTTGGTGACAAAAACAGGAAGGCAGATTATTACCTGAATGGTGGCAGTTTAGGAAAAGGGGAAGTGCAACAAGACCTAGGTGTCAGGGTGGGACAGTCGCTGAAGGAAAGCTAATGGCATGCTGGCCTTCATAGCGAGAGGATTTGAGTATAGGAGTAGGGATGTCTTGCTGCAGTTATACAGGGCCTAGGTGAGGCCACACCTTGTGTATTGTGGCCGTTTTGGTCTCCTAGCTTGAGGAAGGACATTCTTGCTATTGAGGGTGTCCATCAAAATTTCACCAGTCTAACTCCCGGGATGGCAGGTCTGACATATGGAGAAAGACTGGATCGACTGGGCTTGTACTCACTGGAGTTTAGAATAATGAGAGGGGATCTCATAGAAACATATAAACTCCTGATGGGACTGAACAGGCTAGATGTGGGAAGAATGTTCCCTTGTTGGGGATGTCCAGAACTAGGGGTCACAGCCTAAGAATAAGGGGTCAGCCATTCAGGACTGAGATGAGGAAGAACTTCTTCTCTCAGAGAGTTGTGAACTTGTGGAATTTTCTACCACAGAAAGCTGTTGGCGCCAGTTTGTTGGATATATTCACAACATCGTGGGCAGAAGGGCCTGTTCTGTGCTGTATTTTTCTATGTTCTATATTCAAGAGGGAGCTGGACTTGGCCCTTGTGACTGAAGGGATCCAGGGATATGAAGAGAAAGCGGGAGTGGGATACTGAATTTGCATGGTCAGCCATGATCATATTGAATGGTGGTGCAGGCTCAAAGGGCTGATTGGCCTCCTCCTGCACCTATTTTCTATGGTATGATATCTCGGTCTTTTTCAGACTTACTGTAAGGCAGAAGCTTCCTGAGGATTGGGCAAAGTGATCCTTGAGCAGCTGGATATTCACCAAGTTGTACAATATGTGCAAGTGGGCAGAGCAATAGCAGATGTAATTTAGTACGAACAAGTGTAAAGTGTTGAATTTAGGAAGTGGAAAAGACCAAAGTACTAACTGGAAATCTGAAATCAAAACAGAAAAAGCTGGAAATACTCTGGGGTCAGGTAGAATCTGTGAAGAGAAACTGAGTAAATGGCCAGGATTTCCTAACCCTGTTATTGTGAGACCCACAACAGGAGATTCGAGAGCCCAGCCAAAAGCCCACTGACTCAATGGGACTGGACAATCCTGGCGGTGGGCGGGGCCAGAAACTCCTGACAAATATTTCAGCTCATTGATGACCATTGGTCAGAGGAATTGGAGTAAGGAATTCTTCACGAATGGTGCAAAATAGCTAAGAAGTACATTGAAACAGAGGTAGGATTCTGGGGAAACCTTGTGTTCACCAGATGAGCAGAACAACAGTTGACAGAATAGGATAATGAACTCTCCAGCCAAAGCAGTAGAGTATAACTCCTGAGTTCCTAGGTTGATATCAAGTCTCGGGGGTCTGAGACATGAGGAAATAGCAGAGTATCTGTTTCAGCTGAAGAATGAAGAACCCAAGCATTGATCTTAAAGAGGTGTTGTTAAGAACCTCGCTGATGTTAAATGTGAGGCTATCCCAAAACCCAGAAGGGTAACTTGGAACACCAGTTCTTCGTGCTTTATGTTGTTAATTTGGTATATTGTGAGACAAGATATGCAAACCAGGGAGGAATAGTCAAGTTGTTTTGTGATCAATGAATAAAGAATATTTATTAACTTAAAAGATAAACACTTAACAAGAAGGACGATGATACACTACAACAGTGCACTTAGCGACACTGATGGTTATGCACACACAGTATTACATGAGATTACCCCAACCACCTATATTTCCTGAACTCTGAGACTCCCCTTGTTCCCAAACAACATCCAATATTATAAAACTATATGAGCTAAATCCAGCAGATAATTACCACTCACAGGTTATTTGTCTACGTTTCAATGAAGATGTAATCTTCTCAGTTTGAGTTTTGGACTTTAACCAGCAATAACCCTTTAGCAATAATTTATTTTCAGGGAGACTGTTTTCTGCAGCTGGGAGTGGCTCTGATGGTAGCTGCTGTTATTGTGTCTCTGTCTCCGGTTATTGAGCTATGGATATATCATTCTTCCCCCTTGATGTTACCCGCCCTGTGGACCTGGCTTTTATCAGCTAAGTGCCAATTCCCTTAGCTTATAGAAGTTGCCTCTTCTATAGCCCATTGTTTTCCCCTATCACATAGGTAAACACTTGGGTTTTCTCACTGCTATGCTAATTTGTATATCAACACCTCCTTCCGACAGTTTCCCTTATCAATCCCCCTATTTATTTTATTTTATCCCCATTTAATTTTTAAATCTGATTTTCCCCAATTCTTAACAGCATGCAAACAGTATTAAATCCAGAATATGACTTCAAATTAAATTAACAGGATAGGGCAGGAGGACATTGGTTCAAACTAGTAAATGACAAATTTAGGTCTGATGCCAAGAGTTTTTTGAAGAAAAGTGTGTAAATAGTTGAAGCAAAATTCCTGAATCATTTAAGAGAAACCAGATATTGCAGCTGGGATCAGGATGGGAGTCACAACTATCGGATTTCGCGGGATGGATGAACTAGCGTTGATCAAATGACCTTCCTCATCTGTATTTATCTTATGAGGTCACTATCACTGTGTAAGTGCACCATTGAAAAACTTCAGAATCATGATTTATAGTTACACAATTGCAAAAGGAACATTTCAAGTGCACAGGACAAGTTGCTCTGACAACCCAGACACAGGTGACTATACTCACAACTAAATGCTTACTCTGCAGTTTTTTTGGAATCAATGATCAATCTGTTGGGTTAGATGGATCCAGGTATACAATGGTGACATATTGCAAGTGAAATGTGAAACAATAGAATTCAACTTGCTCGGAGAGAGTTAGGTATCAGAAGAATATACTGCACATTAAATATAACATATTCAAAACTAGGCGAAGGGAGGAAATTGTTCAGTGAGAAATTAATATTCTCTCTTGTTTGAGATGGGCTGATTAATGTATAAAATAAATAATACCAAGAGAGGGAGAGTCAAATTGTGGTCTTGGAACTGGTTATTGTTTTGTGTTTAACCATGATTCATAGTAATAATACATTTAGCAATGGTCTTAAACTCCAGATCACTTGCAGTCTGACCAATGACACATCAGCAGATGTGTACATTGGAAAAATCTTCTGACCTTTGCTGTTCCCAGCCTCCCATTAATATGGTTCTGACAAAATATTATACAATAAAAAAAATCTAATGTTACCTTTGTTCATGCAGCTTAATCATCACACAGACAATATGTAAATTAGAGTCTGGGTCAGTGCATCAGGAATCACAACAGCTTCTCCCTGTGAGCTGCAATTCCTCACCCCCACCCCCAGGAGATCATCGACTAATCGGAGAGGTTCCACTTCTCCTCTTCGCAACACAACGGGTATTACTGGCCAGAAAATCAGCACTGAACCCTGGATGGAGAAGTTCCTACACGATTGGAAGTGAAGCTTATAAAGGTAACACAGACAGCTAGTAGCACCTCAGTGAAACACCGGGCCACCTGCACAACCTCTTAGCCATTGAGATGGATTGAGAAACAAACAGAAGAGTAATGATAGGAGGGGTAATCAGGTGAATTCGTCTCAGTTCAACTATAGAATGATAAATAGAAAGGAAATTTGAATTAAAAGAAATAATGAAAAGGAGACATGAAGGAAAAATAAAAACAAAGTTGGCATTTTAACAATGAGCAGCATGGCATTAACAATGAGCAGCATGGCATTAACAATGAGCAGCATGGCATTAACAATGATCACCATTGCATTAACAATGAGCAGCATTGCATTAACAATGAGCAGCATTGTATTAATGAGCAGCATTGCATTAACAATGATCACCATTACATTAACAATGAGCAGCATTGCATTAACAATGAGCAGCATTGTATTAATGAGCAGCATTGCATTTACAATGAGCAGCATTGTATTAATAAGCAGCATTGCATTAACAATGATCACCATTACATTAACAATGAGCAGCATTGCATTAACAATGAGCAGCATTGTATTAATAAGCAGCATTGCATTAACAATGATCACCATTACATTAACAATGAGCAGCATTGCATTAACAATGAGCAGCATTGTATTAATGAGCAGCATTGCATTTACAATGATCACCATTGCGTTAACAATGAGCAGCATTGCATTTACAATAAGCAGCATTGCATTTACAATAAGCAGCATTGCATTAACAATGATCACCATTACATTAACAATGAGCAGCATTGCATTAACAATGAGCAGCATTGTATTAACAATGATCACCATTGCATTAACAATGAGCAGCATTGCATTAACAATGAGCAGCATTGTATTAATGAGCAGCATTGCATTTACAATGATCACCATTGCATTAACAATGATTACCATTGCATTAACAATGAGCAGCATTGCATTTACAATGATCACCATTGAATTAACAATGATCACTATTGCATTAACAATGAGCAGCATTGCATTTACAATGATCACCATTGCATTAACAATGATCACCATTGCATTAACAATGATCACCATTGCATTAACAATGAGCAGCACTGTATTAATGAGCAGCATTGCATTAACAATGATCACCATTGAATTAACAATGATCACCATTGCATTAACAATGAGCAGCATTGCATTTACAATAAGCAGCATTGCATTAACAATGATCACCATTGCATTAACAATGGGCATCATTGCATTAACAATGAGCAGCATTGCATTTACAATGATCACCATTACATTAATAATGATCACCATTGTATTAACAATGATCACCATTGCATTTACAATAAGCAGCATTGCATTAACAATGGGCACCATTGCATTAACAATGAGCAGCATTGTATTAATGAGCAGCATTGCATTTACAATGATCACCATTGCGTTAACAATGAGCAGCATTGCATTTATAATGATCACCATTGCATTAACAATGATCACCATTGCATTTACAATGATCACCATTGCATTAACAATGATTACCATTGCATTAACAATGAGCAGCATTGCATTTACAATGATCACCATTGCATTAACAATGATCACCATTGCATTAACAATGAGCAGCACTGTATTAATGAGCAGCATTGCATTAACAATGATCACCATTGAATTAACAATGATCACCATTGCATTAACAATGAGCAGCATTGCATTTACAATAAGCAGCATTGCATTAACAATGATCACCATTGCATTAACAATGGGCATCATTGCATTAACAATGAGCAGCATTGTATGAATGAGCAGCATTGCATTAACAATGATCACCATTACATTAATAATGATCACCATTGTATTAACAATGATCACCATTGCATTTACAATAAGCAGCATTGCATTAACAATGGGCATCATTGCATTAACAATGAGCAGCATTGTATTAATGAGCAGCATTGCATTTACAATGATCACCATTGCGTTAACAATGAGCAGCATTGCATTTATAATGATCACCATTGCATTAACAATGATCACCATTGCATTTACAATGATTACCATTGCATTAACAATGAGCACCATTACATTAACAATAAACAGCATTGCATTTACAATGATCACCATTGAATTAACAATGATCACCATTGCATTTACAATAAGCAGCATTGCATTAACAATGGGCATCATTGCATTAACAATGAGCAGCATTGTATTAATGAGCAGCATTGCAGTTACAATGATTACCATTGCATTAACAGTGAGCAGCATTGCATTAACAATGATCACCATTGCATTTACAATAAGCAGCATTGCATTAACAATGAGCACCATTGCATTAACAATGAGCACCATTGCATTAACAATGAGCAGCATTGTATTAACAATGATCACCATTACATTAACAATGAGCAGCATTGCATTAACAATGAGCAGCATTGCATTAACAATGATCACCATTGTATTAACAATGATCACCATTGCATTAACAATAAGCAGCATTGTATTAACAATTATCACCATTGCATTAACAATGAGCATCATTGCATTAACAATGAGCAGCATTGTATTAATGAGCAGCATTGCATTTACAATGATTACGATTGCATTAACAGTGAGCAGCATTGCATTAACAATGATCACCATTGCATTTACAATGAGCAGCATTGAATTAACTATGAGCAGCATTGTATTAACAATGAGCACCATTGCATTAACAATGTTCTTATGTTCTTATCACCACTGCATTAACAATGAGCAGCATTGCATTAACAATGAGCAGCAGGTATCCGGTAAATTTCTCGAAATCAATTGCTCGAAAGCTAATTGCTCGAAGTCAGTTGATCGAAAAATTATTTCTCGAACTATCAATTGATCGAATGATAGATTGCTCGAAAAGCAATACTTCAAAAAAGGTATACCCAAGATGAACAAGGTTCATTACATAAAAAAGCAACTAATAAAAAAACAATTAATTGGTTCAATAAATAATACCAACAATTACAATTCATAATTTTATTAGTCTTTACAATTTATAAAAAGTTTAAAATACCAACAATTACAATTCATAATTTTATTAGTCTTTACAATTTATAAAAAGTTTAAAAGATTTTAGTAAGAAAAAAATAAAGTTAAAATTCAGGATTGCCAATATATGTTGGCTACTCCATTAGTATGCAATATTGTGTGCAACACTTCTTAAATATTCTTCTACATTTCCCGTTTCATTATATTTTGATACAATATCCTGTAATCGTTGTGCGCAGTCACGGTATTTTTTTCTGCTCACAGCTGTACTCACACCTCCCACAAATTGTTCGATTTGCAACTCGTGTAAACTTTGCTCTCGCTTTAAGCCATCTATAAACTTCCAAATCGACGGATGACAAGCACTTAGTTGATGTTGGAAACTGTTGTGCCATCCCTCAATAGAATTGTTCGTTTTCGGCAATCCTTCTTTGACGTAATGGAAACAGTTCCACATTTCATATTTAAATATAGGAGTACGTCTACGGTTGTGTCTATACGGCCGACCAATCCACGTATCTTCAAAGTAATCCACTACTCCTTGAAGTTCATCTGGAAAAATCTCATTTTCAGTTAAAGATTCAAATGTTGCCACAACGTTGGGTATCGGTATAAATGCCAATGCAGATAAGAGACGAGCTTTAAAAGCAAATTCGGCATTGGTGTCGTATATAAGCTTTAGGCCACTTCCTTAAATTTTTCTATAAAGGGTTTGACAAAAATGAAAAAAACACCCACGACATTTAGACATTGGAAATTCTTGTTCTATGGCCTTAACCATGGCCATTTCAAAATCAATCATTATTGTCAATGGCTGGAATATAGGGATTTTTTCTTTTAAAGCCATCAGGAACTTCCTATACGTTTCTTCAGTCTTGTTAGGTAGCAGTGCATATACAAGGGGTATAACATTACCTGATTTCACACCATGTATTGTATACAATTGAGCAAAAATCGAAGGCACAGTTTTAAATGTTCCATCAGCATACCAGTGCTCCGAACGTACTAAGATATGGAGATTCTTTTGGGTTGCAAAAATTAATATACGACCATTTGTGGGACCAGAGTCATAAATAAGGAATAAATCTCCTTTTCTGGTTTTTGTAAACTCTTCAGGGATATCAAGATCGAGGTAACTAGTAGGCAAAGCATGTCCAACATTCTTTCTTGCGCGTGTATTGCGTATGGTTCTTTTCATATTTTCTACTGAAGGGAGCTTCACAGCTGCAGCACCACTTACCTCTATTGAGGCACATGATACAATATATTGCGGTGTATCTCGACTATTCATCGCATGTTCTTTCACTTTCTCCATTGCTTTAGCAGCTTCAATTCCAGCAGCGTCTCCTGCATGGTTGTGATTCCCACTTTGTTTTGTGATACTATCATCAATTGTGATAACACGCGCACAACATTTTCTTGTTTTGGACATTTCACATTTCCAATATATCTTATTGTTCACCGCTTTGTCCTTAATATACAGGTGACCATCCAAACACAATTTCTGCTTCCCTTTTTCGCTCGCTATGAAACGTATATCCATCTTGAGGGTTCGAGGTTTTCAGAATTAATGGTATTTAGCAGTGGTGTTTAACGGTTAATTATTTATTAGTTATCGGGCAGCACGGTGGCCTAGTGGTAAGCACAACCGCCTCACGGCGCTGAGGTCCCAGGTTCGATCCCGGCTCTGGGTCACTGTCCGTGTGGAGTTTGCACATTCTCCCCGTGTTTGCGTGGGTTTCGCCCCCACAACACAAAATGTGCAGAGTAGGTGGATTGGACACGCTAAATTGCCCCTTAATTGGAAAAAATAATTGGGTAATCTAAATTTAAAAAAAAAAAAAAAAAAATTTATTAGTTATCGTTTAATGAGTGAATTGCTTTGAAAGAATTGGTAATTAACGTTTAAATACTTATTAGTGATCGTTTAAAGAATGAATGTCGGCTTTCGAGCAATCTGTCTTTCGATCAATTGATAGTTCGAGAAATGATTTTACGAGCAATTGACTTCGAGCAATTAGCTTTCGAGCAATTGATTTCGAGAAATTTACCTGGAACCTGAGCAGCATTGCATTTACAATAAGCAGCATTGCATTTACAATAAGCAGCATTGCATTAACAATGATCACCATTGCATTAACAATGAGCACCATTGCATTAACAATGAGCAGCATTGCATTAACAATGATCACCATTGTATTAACAATAAGCAGCATTGCATTAACAATTATCACCATTGCATTAACAATGAGCAGCATTGCATTAACAATGAGCAGCATTGTATTAACAATGATCACCATTGCATTAACAATGAGCAGCATTGCATTAACAATGAGCAGCATTGTATTAACAATGAGCAGCATTGCATTAACAATGAGCAGCATTGCATTAACAATGATCACCATTGCATTAACAATGAGCAGCATTGTATTTACAATAAGCAGCATTGTATTAACAATGAGCAGCATTGCATTAACAATGAGCAGCATTGCATTTACAATAAGCAGCATTGCATTAACAATGAGCAGCATTGCATTAACAATAAGCAGCATTGCATTAACAATGAGCAGCATTGCAATGACAATGATCACCGTCGCATGAACAATGATCACCATTGCATTAACAATGATCACCATTGCATTAACATTGATCACCATTGCATTTACAATAAGCAGCATTGCATTAACAATGGGCATCATTGCATTAACAATGAGCAGCATTGTATTAATGAGCAGCATTGCATTTACAATGATCACCATTGCGTTAACAATGAGCAGCATTGCATTTATAATGATCACCATTGCATTAACAATGATCACCATTGCATTTACAATGATTACCATTGCATTAACAATGAGCACCATTACATTAACAATAAACAGCATTGCATTTACAATGATCACCATTGAATTAACAATGATCACCATTGCATTTACAATAAGCAGCATTGCATTAACAATGGGCATCATTGCATTAACAATGAGCAGCATTGTATTAATGAGCAGCATTGCAGTTACAATGATTACCATTGCATTAACAGTGAGCAGCATTGCATTAACAATGATCACCATTGCATTTACAATAAGCAGCATTGCATTAACAATGAGCACCATTGCATTAACAATGAGCACCATTGCATTAACAATGAGCAGCATTGTATTAACAATGATCACCATTACATTAACAATGAGCAGCATTGCATTAACAATGAGCAGCATTGCATTAACAATGATCACCATTGTATTAACAATGATCACCATTGCATTAACAATAAGCAGCATTGTATTAACAATTATCACCATTGCATTAACAATGAGCATCATTGCATTAACAATGAGCAGCATTGTATTAATGAGCAGCATTGCATTTACAATGATTACGATTGCATTAACAGTGAGCAGCATTGCATTAACAATGATCACCATTGCATTTACAATGAGCAGCATTGAATTAACTATGAGCAGCATTGTATTAACAATGAGCACCATTGCATTAACAATGTTCTTATGTTCTTATCACCACTGCATTAACAATGAGCAGCATTGCATTAACAATGAGCAGCAGGTATCCGGTAAATTTCTCGAAATCAATTGCTCGAAAGCTAATTGCTCGAAGTCAGTTGATCGAAAAATTATTTCTCGAACTATCAATTGATCGAATGATAGATTGCTCGAAAAGCAATACTTCAAAAAAGGTATACCCAAGATGAACAAGGTTCATTACATAAAAAAGCAACTAATAAAAAAACAATTAATTGGTTCAATAAATAATACCAACAATTACAATTCATAATTTTATTAGTCTTTACAATTTATAAAAAGTTTAAAATACCAACAATTACAATTCATAATTTTATTAGTCTTTACAATTTATAAAAAGTTTAAAAGATTTTAGTAAGAAAAAAATAAAGTTAAAATTCAGGATTGCCAATATATGTTGGCTACTCCATTAGTATGCAATATTGTGTGCAACACTTCTTAAATATTCTTCTACATTTCCCGTTTCATTATATTTTGATACAATATCCTGTAATCGTTGTGCGCAGTCACGGTATTTTTTTCTGCTCACAGCTGTACTCACACCTCCCACAAATTGTTCGATTTGCAACTCGTGTAAACTTTGCTCTCGCTTTAAGCCATCTATAAACTTCCAAATCGACGGATGACAAGCACTTAGTTGATGTTGGAAACTGTTGTGCCATCCCTCAATAGAATTGTTCGTTTTCGGCAATCCTTCTTTGACGTAATGGAAACAGTTCCACATTTCATATTTAAATATAGGAGTACGTCTACGGTTGTGTCTATACGGCCGACCAATCCACGTATCTTCAAAGTAATCCACTACTCCTTGAAGTTCATCTGGAAAAATCTCATTTTCAGTTAAAGATTCAAATGTTGCCACAACGTTGGGTATCGGTATAAATGCCAATGCAGATAAGAGACGAGCTTTAAAAGCAAATTCGGCATTGGTGTCGTATATAAGCTTTAGGCCACTTCCTTAAATTTTTCTATAAAGGGTTTGACAAAAATGAAAAAAACACCCACGACATTTAGACATTGGAAATTCTTGTTCTATGGCCTTAACCATGGCCATTTCAAAATCAATCATTATTGTCAATGGCTGGAATATAGGGATTTTTTCTTTTAAAGCCATCAGGAACTTCCTATACGTTTCTTCAGTCTTGTTAGGTAGCAGTGCATATACAAGGGGTATAACATTACCTGATTTCACACCATGTATTGTATACAATTGAGCAAAAATCGAAGGCACAGTTTTAAATGTTCCATCAGCATACCAGTGCTCCGAACGTACTAAGATATGGAGATTCTTTTGGGTTGCAAAAATTAATATACGACCATTTGTGGGACCAGAGTCATAAATAAGGAATAAATCTCCTTTTCTGGTTTTTGTAAACTCTTCAGGGATATCAAGATCGAGGTAACTAGTAGGCAAAGCATGTCCAACATTCTTTCTTGCGCGTGTATTGCGTATGGTTCTTTTCATATTTTCTACTGAAGGGAGCTTCACAGCTGCAGCACCACTTACCTCTATTGAGGCACATGATACAATATATTGCGGTGTATCTCGACTATTCATCGCATGTTCTTTCACTTTCTCCATTGCTTTAGCAGCTTCAATTCCAGCAGCGTCTCCTGCATGGTTGTGATTCCCACTTTGTTTTGTGATACTATCATCAATTGTGATAACACGCGCACAACATTTTCTTGTTTTGGACATTTCACATTTCCAATATATCTTATTGTTCACCGCTTTGTCCTTAATATACAGGTGACCATCCAAACACAATTTCTGCTTCCCTTTTTCGCTCGCTATGAAACGTATATCCATCTTGAGGGTTCGAGGTTTTCAGAATTAATGGTATTTAGCAGTGGTGTTTAACGGTTAATTATTTATTAGTTATCGGGCAGCACGGTGGCCTAGTGGTAAGCACAACCGCCTCACGGCGCTGAGGTCCCAGGTTCGATCCCGGCTCTGGGTCACTGTCCGTGTGGAGTTTGCACATTCTCCCCGTGTTTGCGTGGGTTTCGCCCCCACAACACAAAAATGTGCAGAGTAGGTGGATTGGACACGCTAAATTGCCCCTTAATTGGAAAAAATAATTGGGTAATCTAAATTTAAAAAAAAAAAAAAAAAAAATTTATTAGTTATCGTTTAATGAGTGAATTGCTTTGAAAGAATTGGTAATTAACGTTTAAATACTTATTAGTGATCGTTTAAAGAATGAATGTCGGCTTTCGAGCAATCTGTCTTTCGATCAATTGATAGTTCGAGAAATGATTTTACGAGCAATTGACTTCGAGCAATTAGCTTTCGAGCAATTGATTTCGAGAAATTTACCTGGAACCTGAGCAGCATTGCATTTACAATAAGCAGCATTGCATTTACAATAAGCAGCATTGCATTAACAATGATCACCATTGCATTAACAATGAGCACCATTGCATTAACAATGAGCAGCATTGCATTAACAATGATCACCATTGTATTAACAATAAGCAGCATTGCATTAACAATTATCACCATTGCATTAACAATGAGCAGCATTGCATTAACAATGAGCAGCATTGTATTAACAATGATCACCATTGCATTAACAATGAGCAGCATTGCATTAACAATGAGCAGCATTGTATTAACAATGAGCAGCATTGCATTAACAATGAGCAGCATTGCATTAACAATGATCACCATTGCATTAACAATGAGCAGCATTGTATTTACAATAAGCAGCATTGTATTAACAATGAGCAGCATTGCATTAACAATGAGCAGCATTGCATTTACAATAAGCAGCATTGCATTAACAATGAGCAGCATTGCATTAACAATAAGCAGCATTGCATTAACAATGAGCAGCATTGCAATGACAATGATCACCGTCGCATGAACAATGATCACCATTGCATTAACAATGATCACCATTGCATTAACATTGATCACCATTGCATTAACATTGATCACCATTGCATTAACAATGATGACCATTGTATTAACAATGAGCAGCATTGCATTTACAATGATCACCATTGAATTAATAATGATCACCATTACATTAACAATGATCACCATTGCATTTACAATAAGCAGCATTGCATTAACAATGAGCAGAATTGTATTAACAATGAGCAGCATTTGATGGTGATGGCTAGCACGAAGGGACATAGCTTTAAATTGAGGGGAGATAGAATTTCGGTCAGATATCAGAGGTAGGTTCTTTACTCAGAGAGTAGCAAGGGCGTGGAATGCCCTGCCTGCAACAGTAGTGGACTCGCCAATATTAAGGGCATTTAAATGGTCATTAGATAAACATATGGATGATAAGGGAATAGTGTAGATGGGCTTTAGAGTGGTTTCACAGGTCGGCGCAACATCGAGGGTCGAAGGGCCTGTACTGCGCTGTAATGTTCTATGTTCTTTGTAAAATTGCGCATGCTGAAGAAACTCCGAACGGCGGCCGGGGAGACTCGTCTAACTCCCTGCGAGTGTTTACAGTGATAAACCACCAGGAGGTGGATTCAAAAACACCTGTAGGTGCGCATGGTTCATGTCAAGCTTCATTTAGGTCTTGTCACTGCTGAACTTTGCGTAGAGGTCCTCTATTCAGGGGACCAGGTGACGGTCCAGGCGGTTGATCGTCATCTTGTAGCCTGAACTGGACAGATAGAACAATGATTTCCTTTTCACAAAACAATGTTGACAATGCCCGATATCCATGAATTTTTCCAAGTGCTCTGCTACAGCATCTTTGTAGTCACCACACAGGCCGACGGAACCATCATGTTTCAGTATGGGCACCACAGGAGCTGCCCAATCAGCAAACTGAATGGGGTAAATAATGACCAATCGCTCCAAATCGTCGAAATCTGCACTAATTTTAGTCGTAAGGCTGCGGGACCAGTTGAGTTGGAAATAGCGAGCTGCGCCAATCAATCTACATTAATCCTGACCACCTTATCCTGACCACCTTATCCTGACCACCTTATCCTGACCACCTTATCCTGACCACCTTACCCTGACCACCTTACCCTGACCACCTTATCCTGACCACCTTATCCTGACCACCTTATCCTGACCATTCCTTTGATTATTCCAATGAAAGAAGACTCTGGGGAATTTTGCCAGATTCCCTTCAGGGCCACTCGGGCAGATACGGAGACTCTTTGCCAGTCCAGCTTCAAGTGCCGTTGTCAGTCTGGCCTAACAGACCTGGTCCGCGATGGAGGACCATCACCAACAGCAGACATGTCGATTGTGGGCCGTGCGTCACTGAGACCGACCGTGGAGAGACCCGATAGGCATCCACTGGGAGTTCCATGTGACATAACGGTAAATAAACCAATATTCTTTATTCATACTCACCGTGTCATTATTAAATTAGGGACATGACTAGACTCTCACATATTGTTTTCACTATGTTCTAGTATCGATTGGAGACATTTACAAGATGCCGACTTGTTGGTCCCTCAATGACATCTACTGTTCTTCAGTTAAATTCCAAACTGTAGTGTCCTTGTTATAACTGTAACCCATTGAACGTTTCACTCCGCATGTCAATTGATGTTTCACATTCATTTCTAATGGCATTCCAATATGTTCCTGAAATAATACACAGGCATAAAACACATTTTATTTTAATAATTGGCGCAGTCTTCAGAACATTTTGGTACTTTCCAACCATCAGCCCAGGGTTGACATCTATAGATTCACAGTTTACTCAAAGTTTCTGACTCAGTTCTAATTGTTTTGAATGTGAACGTTTTCGACCACAGTTGCCTCACTCTGCTGTTTCGTGGCAGAATTTGGAAACTGAGCTCATGCGTGTTCTTTCAGAGTTTGCAGCACACTTGGAATATCACGGGGGTGGCTTTGAAGGGCTGAGGGTTCAAAGGGTCACGTGAGCCAATCAGCCAGTCTGGCCATAGCGCGCAGATATCGGGTCAGAGCACAGGTTTTCCTGGCAGAGTCGATTCGGGAGCTCTCGAGGTCGGCAGCACATCCTAACGCTCTGTATACAGTTATAACTATTCTAATACCGTGGGCAGCACGGTAACACAAGTGGCTAGCACTGTGGCTTCACAGCGCCAGGGTCCCAGGTTCGATTCCCCGCTGGGTCACTGTCTGTGCGGAGTCTGCACGATCGCCCAGTGTCTGCGTGGGTTTCCTCCGGGTGCTCCGGTTTCCTCCCACAGTCGAAAGACGTGCAAGTTAGGTGGATTGGCCATGATCAATTGCCCTTAGTGTCCAAAAAGGTTAGGCGTGGTTATTGGGTTATGGGGATAGGGTGGAAGTGAGGGCTTAAAGTGGGTCGGTGCAGACTCGATGGGCCAAATGGCCTCCTTCTGCACTGTATTGTCTATGTTAATCTATGTTAATAAATAGTTTGCTGTTCAAACCTGGTGGTCGCCAATCATGCAGATATCACAGGGGGATAGAAACTTCACCTGACAGAAATATAACTTACAACTTTACAAAATTAGTATGAGATTCAATACCCTTCATTCATATTCATTTGAATTTATTATTGGAAAGAATGTTTGAGCAGCCACTGTTCAGAGACCTCCACTGCTGGCTTTGTCCACGTGCTATTTCCCTTGGTTTTGGCATCGCAAGCTGTATGTTCTGCAAATATTTCATCTGTTTGGCACTGTGCACAATGTAACACGATGAATAAATCCAGGCCGATTGCTATGTTGGTGGCACAAATCCAGCACATGCAGCATGAAAAGATCCAAAATGATGTGAAAGAAAAGGCTTTGTTAAGAAGAGTCATTGTAATAAAATCTCTGCTCATGGGCAGAATTCTCCAGATAAACAACCAGGGCCGCAATCCTCCAGGTCTGCCCACAAGAAGCAAGATTCGCGATGGGGCACAGAATCCCACGTGGGGACACCATCACCATTCTCCGTGCCCGGCCGGCTGGCTATAGCAGGTTTCCTGATATCCCAGCTGGGCTTCCCAGTCCCACTGGGCGGGACCATACAAATATCTCGTTAGAGCTATTTCACATCTTAGCGATGGGCAGGACGCCCAATTTACCAGCCAGCTGGGCTGCTCCGTCCCTGCCCCTCAGCCAAGAGTCCCACTGCCATAAACTGGTATAAGTTTGATTTGATTTGATTTGATTTATTGTCACATATACCGAAGTAGAATGAAAAGTATTTTTCTGCAGCCAAGAGAGCATGCACAGTACATACATAATAGACAAAAAAAGAATAATCATCAGAGAACATTGACAAATGGTGCATCGACAAACAGTAATTGATTACAGTGTGAAACAAGGGGTCAAACAAAGCAAATACATGAGCAAGAGCAGCATAGGGCGTCGTGAATAGTGTTCTTACAGGGAACAGATCAGTCTGAGGGGGAGTCGTTGAGGAGTCTTGTATCTGTGGGGAAGAAGCTGTTCCTGTGTCTGGATGTGCGGGTCTTCAGACTTCTGTACCTGCTGCCTGATGGAAGGGTCTGGAAGAAGGTAATGCCTGGGTGGAGGGGGTCTCTGATAATGCTGCCTGCCTTCCTGAGGCAGTGGGAGGTGTAGACAGAATCAATGTGGGGGTGGCGAGTTTGTGTGATGCGTTGGGCTGAGTTCGCCACACTCTGCAGTTTCTTGCGATCTTAGGCCGAGCAGTTGCCATACCAGGCTGTGAAGCAGCCGGATAGGATGCTCTCTATCGCACATCTGTAGAAGTTTGTGAGAGTCGATGTAGACATGCCGAGTAATGTGGAGCGTGAAACTGGCAGCTTGCAATCCGAAGCATGGCAATGTGGTAAGTACCTTCCTAACAATAGCCACCAGGGTGTGGAGGGCATCCTTCCTGCGAGATGGAGCTCAGGAATGCTTGTGCTGGGCTGGAAGTGATCAGGGGTCTTCCCTGGGAAGGGGCTTGTTTGGTTGCTCTCCCCATCTGCAGCATTTAATCCAATTAAACAGCCAGTCAGTAATGTAAGAAACTTTCCTGTTAATTTCTTTTGTTCCCATTTCTTTTCTGTTATTTTATTATTTTGGTCCATGGACCCTTAATTGGAATGTGCCTGTAAGCAAGACTCGGGTGAAGCAGCCTGCTTGTCAGGACACTGTGTTCCCAGGTTTTGTTTTTAGCCAGATTCCTCAGTATCGAGAGGGTCTTCGGAAACAGGTTTAGAGGGAGTCAGATTGATTCGTTGACTAGCAACCAGTGAGTTGACCAGGGACAGTATTCTGCCTGACAACAGTCAGTGATTGGTTCCTGCGTGATGGTTTCTGAGAGAACTGGAAATGTATTTAGACCTTGGAAGTAAAGGAACTCTCCCTCTCTGTCCTGTTTGCTGAAGTGAAAGAACTGCTCTATTGTTCTGAAAGCAGCGAGTGTCTGGCACATCCTTTTCTGTGAATCTGTAATGATGCTGAGTCTGCAGAGAAGGTCGACAACCTCACCAGAGAAAACCATCTCAATCCTAGAAGGAAGAAAGCTCAATTTGAAAGCTGAACTTCAGAAGGACACTAACTGTAAACACATGTGTATAGAGAGTGGGGCGAGTTAGGACGGATGGGGTTGGGAAAGGGGTAGTAGATAGTCAGTTACATTTTCTGTCCATTTACTTACAATACTGTACATAATAAAAGGTTATTTGTGTTAACATCCCAAACCATGTGACTGTAGGTTATTGGGCTCACCCAAAGACCTTGGATATTTTAAATAAAATCTAAATTCACCTGTGTTGTAACTCTGGGTAAAGTGAGGCTGGGATTGACCATGCACTAGCCCAGGTTGTTGTGACATTGCGTAAAAATTAGAGTCTCTCATAATAAAGTGAAAGTCTTTTCATCTGCACCCCTAAAACATTTATAAAACCTGTCAGTATGTCAAGTTTGAAAGTCTGTGAGATTAAGGTAAAATATAGCCCTTTAAAGTAGTGGAAAAGTTTGAAGTAGTTTTCGCACAGTCCATTGAACTGCCCTTTGAAGTTAAAAGTCAGTGGGTCGATTCTACAGCCCCCCAGCCGTGTGTTTTATAACGGTGCACCTTTTGCTGGAAGCAGGATTCTCTCTTCCCTCCACTTGTCAATGGGATTTCTCATTGAAGTCACCCCACACTGCCGGAAAACCCGTGGACTGGGTAAGCTGTCAGCAGGAGCAGAAAATTCCAAGAGCCGGAGAATTCCGGTCTGTGTGTATATCTAGAAGGTTGAAATCTTTCAACTGAATTGTTTACATTTAATTCCACACCCCATTGCCTGCTGAAAGCTTTTTGATTGACAGATGGAGACAGTTTCAAAGGGGAGAATCAGATGATTTATTTTGAAAGCTCTACAAGGATCCATTAACCCAGGGTGGTGGGTGTTTTCCTGATCAGTTTTTTATGGTTTTACCTCTCTGTTCTCAAGTGTTTTCTAGAAAATACAGGGGCAGCACTCCCCCACCCCTCCAACCCCTGCACTTTCTAGAAGGCACGAGAGAACAAAGCTTTTATGCTCAGAGGATATAAGGAGTGGTAAGTGTAAAGTAAGTGGTAAGTGTAAGAGTATTTTATAATATATTATTTGTGCAGACTGCTTCCCTTGCATCCAACAATAAATTAGCAAAAATTTCCCCTAATTAAATATTGGGTTGAATTAAACCATTGTTTATTGGTCATTATTTCAAATTCCATTCCATAGCTGTTGACTCCATCCTTTTCCCTGCTTACAGTCTGACATTAAACTAATCTGTTCACAACCTCGGTGTAATATTTGATCCCATGATGAGCTTCTGACCTCATATTTATACCATCACTAAGGCCATTTATTACCATGTTTTTAACTTGGCCTAACTTCACCTCTCTCATCAGCTCATCTTCCCATGCTTCCATCATCACGACACTCGGCTAGTCCAACAGAATCCTGTCTGCTCCCCAACACTCAACTCACTATATTAAAAAACTTAATTTAGAATTCTAATTTTTTTTTCCAATTAAGGGACAATTTAGCGTGGCCAATCCACCTACCCTGCATATCTTTGGGTTGTGGGGGTGAAACCCACTCAGACATGGGAAGAATGTGCAAACTCCACACGGACAGTGACCCAGAGCCGGGATCAAACCCGGGTCCTTGGCGCCAAGGCAGCAGTGCTAACCACTGTGCCACCGTGTTGCCCAGACTCCCTATAAACCTGAGGTCAATCAGAACTGCTGCCCATGTGTTAACACAGCATGTTTCATTCCCCTGTCACCCTGACATTCACTGACCTACACTGCCTCCTGGCCAAGCAACCTGTTGGTTTCAAAATTCTCATCCTCGTTTTCTTCCATAAACTTGCCCCTCCTTATCTCTGGAATCATCCCCAGGCCCAAAACCCTAGAAATATCCGCACTCCTCTCATTCTGATCTGTTGTGCATTTGAGTCAAAGAATCATAGAGTTTTACAGCATGCAAAAAGGCCCTTTGACCCATCATGTCCATGCCGGCCATAAAGTACCTATCCCAGTCCATTTTCCAGAACTTGGCCCATGGCCTTGTATAGCTGCGCCATTTCAAGTACTCACCTAAACGCTTCTTCAATGTTGAGAGGTTCCCGCCTCTACCATCCTTTCAGCCAGTGAGTTCCAGATTCCCACCACCCTCTGGGTCCAAACCTTTTTCTCAATTTCCCTCTGAATCTCCTGCTCCATACTTTAAAGCTATGCCTCCTGGTTATTGACCTCTCTACTAAGGGGAAAGTTTATTCTTATCTACACTATCCATATCCCTCATAATTTTGTGCAGCTCAATCATATCCCCCCCCCCTCCCCCCCAACCTTCTCTGCTCCAAGGTAAACAACCTCAGCCTATCCCGTTTCTCTTTGTGGCTGAAATGCTCCAGCCCAGGCAACATCGGGATGGCTCAGTCTTCGATCACTGGAACCAGCCTGCACGGCGTTTGGTCCAGGACCTGGGGAGGGGTCGATCATCAGGAGGGGCATTTCCTAAGGCATTAACTTCCATTCTCTGGATTTCCTGCACCACTCACAGTGCTGTTGTGAGATAGTGACATTTGCACAGCAGAGGTTTAAGGATGATTCAGCCAACAATTTCTTTTGAGTAACCGCATTATTGATGCCGCAGACCAAGCGATCGCACAGCATTTCCGACATGGATGAGCCTTATTCACAAAATTCGGCTAACTTCCGTAATCTCGACAAAAACCCGCTGATGAAATCACCCAGGATCCTTACCGTTGTATTAAAGTGATATCTCTCTACAATCACGGATGGTGTTGGGTTGAAACATTGCCCCACTAGTGTTACTAGCTCCTCAGAGGTATGAGTCGCAGGATAGGTATGGCTCCGTACCACACCGTAGGTATGTGCCCCACAAGCAGTCAGCAAAATGACTGTCTGTCGATCATTCTCCATGATACTATTGGGCCGGAGGAAGTAGTGCATTCTTTCTGCATGCTGAGTCCAATCTTCCAAATTGGCATCAAACACAATTAATCTTCTGAACAGTGGCATGGTAAATAAAAAAGGTTCCAACCTTTTCCCAGCAGGGTGAGTGGGTGGCCTGTCTGACAGAGTTGATTCCTCGTCATCAGTTTTGTAGACCATGAAGGAGTCCACATCGAGTTGTTGAAAGGAAATAAAGTTTACTTACAATAACTATTATTTACACAGCGCAAAAGATCCCAGGCGAGTCGCTCCTGACGGTACCCAAACTGGCCAACTTTATACAGACAATAGCTATACATGGTTCAGGGTCCCATGCCCCCTTTAACTGGAGAGCTTGCATTCGATAAGGCTCACAGGGAGCTTAATCATTGTCACCTTGTAAATCCCATCTATTTTATGACAGTCATCATTACATTTTTAATTCCAGATTCTTATGGGATTAAATTTCACCATCTGTGGTGGTGGGATTTGAACCTACGTCTCCAGAGCGTTACCCTCAGTCTTTGGATTACTAATCCAGTGATAATACGACTATGCCATTGCCTCCCCATATCATCGCTCTTCACTGCAGTAATTGAGAACTTGATCAATACATGTCACCACATGTGGATCTGTCTGTGTGACAATGCCACGAAGCACCTTGGGACATTCCAATTCCTTCCAGGTGCTATATTAATGTACACTGTTGTTGTAATGGTGCAAACGTTCATAGACTGGCAATAGCTGTAGCCTCGGCAGTATTACTCATACCTTGACAAAAAATACACTTTCAACAATATACAACCTGATAAAATGGATACAGCATTTCCGATTTTATAGTTCCAGTGTCAGAAATCAATTGGCAATGTTGATTAAATTTAGGTAATCTGTTAAATCTAACCTCAGCCTAGAGATCGGAAGTAAACTAATTTGGATTGATTTTGTCGGGCAGTGTGTTTATCATTTGGATTTTAATATTTGAAAGGGTGGATAATGAACCTTTATAATGGGAATACTCAGAGCCTCACGTGGCCTGGATATTGTGCTGACAATATCTTTGAGTTTATCAGTGTTTTATTATTGAAGTTTCAGCCAGGCAGCAACTTTGAGAAACTGGAGGAGTTCAGTTAAAGTTTGGAAATCAGAAAGTTTCTGAATTGCTCTGTTTTGGCTCCGGGATGTTTCGCTGCACTGATAGCTCCCTGAGAGTTCTGACATTGAAACACGTGGAACAGGATGAAGATTCTGTACTAATCCACATATACCCGCTGACCTCCCACTGACCTCACCAAAAACATTAAAGCTCAGCAATACCAGTCGAAGTGGGTTTTTAACAAAATGAATAGTCTTAATCATTACTGACCATTCTCTTTTGTAAAACCATGTTGACTTGTTCTAATCACACTATACTTTCCTAAGTGCATTGTTACGACTTCCTTAATAAAAGGTTGCAGCGTTTTCCGATGACTGATGTCAGGCGAACTGGCCTGTGGTTCACTGGTTCCTCTCCCTCAGTTCTTGAAGAGCTGTTTTACATTTGCCAACTTCCAATCTGCTCAGATCATTATCAAATCTAAGGAATTGTGATGTATCAGAGCCAGAACATCCACTTTCCATGAATCAATTTGCAACAAGAATCTTAGTATGGCTACAGCGTAAATGGTGGCTATTTGGCACACCAAACCCATGATGGGTTTGCATGTTTCAATCTTATCTCATTTTCTATTCTATCATTTTCAAATGGATCACTGAAACCAAAACAGTTTCAGATTGAAATAATCAGAATGGAACAATTCAATCAAAGATCCAAACCCAAATCTATCCCGGGCAAGTCATCTTTATTTTTACATGTTACTGAAATGTTTAGCAAGTCCCTGCTTCACAATCTTGTTTCTAGTGTTTTCAGATTACTCATGGAATCTCCCAGATTTGGGAATTTAATAGCCAAGGGTATTTTGGAAGGAGACGCAGGAAGGAAAAGGAAGCGGTGTAGCTTTGTTAGTACAGGGAGGGGGTCAGTACTGTCGTGAGAAATGATCTTGGAGATCAAGACATGGTATCAGTTTGGGTAGAAATAAGAAATAGCAAAGGGAAAGAAGCACTCTTAGGAGCAATCTATAGATCCCCAAACATTAGACCCACCGTGGGGCAGAGTAAAAACCAGGAAAATACTGGGGGCGTGTAAGAAGGGTTCATCAATAATCATGGGTAATTTAATATGTATACAGACTGGATTAATCAAATTGGCAAGGGCAGCCTACAGGGAGAGTTCATTGAATATATTAGTGATTAATTTGTGGAGCAATATATTAAGGAACCAACCAGGGTGCAGAGTATTCTGGATTTGCTATTGTGCAATGAGGAGGGATTAATTAATTAAAGCAAATTACTGCGGATGCTGGAATCTGAAAAGAAAGGGAAAATGCTGGAAAATCTCAGCAAGTCTGGCAGCATCTGTAGGGAGAGAAAAGAGCGAACGTTTTGAGTCCAATGACTCTTTGTCAAAGCCGACAATTAATAATCTCATAGTTAAGGATCCTCGAGTGAAGAGTGATCACAGCATTATAGAATTTCCCATTCATTGAGTGCGCGAGGCTGGAACCCCGCATTCACCTTCTGGAGTTAAACTAAGGTAATTACATCAACATGAGAACAGATGTGGCCCCAGTGGACTGGGCAGGAAGACTAAAAGGCTGGACAACTGATTAGCAGTGGCAGTTGTTTAAGGGGATATTGAATTCCTCCCAACTAATTTATAGACTAGAGAGGAAGAAAGAATTTAACGGGGGGAAAATATCCATGCCAGAGGTGGGGGATTTGTTTTATGAAGAGAGTTTGAGCAGGTAAGCTGATACCCTGTTGACTTTAGAAGAATGAGAGGCTTGTCAATCCAATCCAACCCAATGGCGGAGACCTAATTGAGGTGTAAGATGATAAAGGGGATTTACAATATAGACGGATAGTGGATGTTTCCACTTGTGGGGTGATGTAGATGAGAGATAATTGTTTTAATTATAATAATAATCTTTGTCGTCACAAGTAGGCTTACGTTAATGCCGCAATGAAGTTAATGAGAAAAGCCCCTAGTCGCCACATTCCGGCGCCTGTTCGGGTACACAGAGGGAGAATTCAGAATGTCCAATTCACTTAACAAGTATGGGCGGAATTCTCCGACCCCACGCCGGTGCGGAGAATAGCGGGATGCGCCGTTTTTTCCCGCGACGCCGGTCTGACACGCTCCCGTTATTCTCCCCAACGTGCAAATTTTTCCGACCGCCTTTCCTGCGAATAACCCCGTCAAATTGCCCAAAACGGCCAAAACCGGCCTCCCGCTATTCTCCGGCCCGAATGGGCCGAAGTCCCGACGTCGGCACGCAAGTTGAGTACGCCACACCTGCTTTTCAAATTCGCCAGACTGTGAGAAAACCGGGGCTGGCATCCCGGAGTACGCAGCGAGCAGTGGGGGGGGGGGGGGGGGGGGGGGGGGGGGAGAGGGGGATGGGGGGGGGTAGGAGAAGGGGGGAGAACGAGAAGGGGGGGAGGGACGGCCCTCCGTGGCTCGACCATCCTCGCCACTTCCTCCGTTCTTCTGCCCGCTCGCGCCTTTTTACAACGCGGAGCGGCGTCATTGTGGCGTCATTCGGGAGTTGCAGCCTTTTCGTATCATTTGACGCGTGACACCCGCGGCCCCGCTCCTAGCCCATTTCCGGGGCATGAATAACTCGGGTGCAGGGCCGTATCAGGCCGTCGTGAAATCGGCCGAGCTTCGCGACGGCCATCCCGTTTTTTATCGGGAGCGGAGAATACCGCCCTATGTCTTTCAGACTTGTGGGAGGAAACTGGAGCACCCGGAGGAAACCCATGCAGACACAGGGAGAACGTGCAGACTCCGCACAGACAGTAACCCAAGCTGGGAATCGAACCTGGGACTCTGGAGCTGTGAAGCAACTGTGTTAACCACTGTGCTACCATTTTAGGACAAGGGGTAAAAGATTTAAAACAGGGCTGAGGAGAAATGAGTGAATCTGTAGAATTCATTACCCTGAGTGGGGTGGATGCCAGGACATTGAGTAAATTGTGGAGCAGGAGATAGACAGATTTTTAATTAGTTAAAGCAGAGTGGAGGCCAAGAAGAATCAGGCATGATTGTATTGAATGGTGGAGCGGGCTCGAGGGGCTGAATTTCCTTCTCCTGCCCCAAGTTCTTTTGTTCTTATTGTAGTGAAAATTGACATTGAAAATACGAACCTTTTGAATATGCCTTCTCTTGCAGCATTTGCATTTGAGGAGCGAGGGAAAGCTGGTGAGATTGTAAGGGTTCCAACACTTAATGAAAATAGCCATTGTTCAATTGCAGCAGCATTAATTGGTACATCGTGGAACCCTGACTACTCTCCCGAGTTAAAACATTCCTCATTAATTGTGCTTTTTCTGAGTTGTGCTTTATAATTGCTGTTTAGTACAATATTTCCCTTGAACCTTTACTGAGGAATATGTATCCTGTTGTTGTGTTTCTCCTGAGAACTGCATCATTCACTCTTTGCTGTTCTTAAAGAATGAGAAACATTTCAACAGAGTCTCCTCACACCAAATGTCTGTTCACAATGTCAAAAGTGCCTTGACTTTGAGATTCAGTTAGTTCACCAATCGAATAGCCAGAGATAGGGCGACAGAATCCGTGTAAACCTTCACGCTGCAGCCTTGCTTAATTCCGTTTACTCTGTTAATGAATTACCGCAATCAGCAGCAGAAAAGTCCGTGAACACATCTGCATTATTCATTACAGTCTGTCTGACAGGAGCAGACTCTCCTTGTTGCAAAGGCAAAACATTCTTCAGCAATTCTTCATAAACCAACACTGCGACCTGGTGATTTCTGATTATTCAGGATCCGGGCATATTGTCAACAATATACCTCATTCCTGAGCATGGTAAAGTTAGATTCAAAGCAAACAAAAATGGTGAGAGATTTCTCCTGCAATTTTGCAATCACTGCACAAAATGCTCCATAACTTTGTTAACTTCAGGATGAATATTTTTTGCTATAACTCCATTTGTTGACTTTTTGTTGTTTAGTCCTGATCACCACCCCCTTTTCCATTTGTTTTTACTGAAAAAAACGAACAGAAGAAAGAGTTTTATGTTAATTTTCTGATGTCCTTAATGATGCACCATCAATTACCACAAAGACGAGAGTAGTGGAATAATCGAGGCTTTATTGAGCAAAGATAATGTACCTCCTGTAGCCGCTACCAGAATGGCTGCAGCACCGGCGAGCACACACATTTATACTCCACCTACTGGGCGGAGCCAGCATGTATGATCCTCATGAAACGCAGCTAGCTCAATTTGTAAACTCAATTTGTAAACGATAGCTGGCAGGATTGTTTCTGCAAATTGGGCACAGGTTTTTTTTCATCTTTGTTTATCTCCCAGAGGGACAAGGGGTGTTTGGTTGTAACTGTGTGGCTCCTCACCATCTTCTCAAGGACAATTAGAGACGGGGTATAAATTCTGGTCAAGCCAGTGACAGCCACACCCGTGAAAGAATAAACAATGGTTTGATGGGCCCATCATCTTTGTCTGTTTATATGTTTTTATAATATCCTAAGGTAATCTATTGTGAGATGTTGGAGATTGGTTGCATTTCCTATCATAAATTCTAAGGATTGAAGATAGATCCCTTAAGGGACTCCAGAAACAGAGTTGCAGAATTGGGAATTGAACAAATGTCCTTCGATTTTGCCAAATTAACTTTGATTGACATGTGGCCTTTAACCGGTGTTCTTAGAAAAACACCCAAAGTATTTGGCCCTTTGCTGCACAATAACTACAGTTCCCAGATTTGAAAATGTAAACACAATTATTAATAACAGTAACTATAATTAAATATACAGCAAATACAACAGGTTAACAATGATCTAATTCCTAACTCCCCCTTACTTAAACTCGACCCACCCTCTAGACACTCACACACACACTCACACACACACACACGCACACTACGCACACACATAAACGGCACACACACACATACACACACACGCACACTGCACACACACGCACCCACACACACACCCACCCACACACACACACACGCACACTGCGCACACACATAAACGGCACCCACCCACCCACACACACATACACACACACACGCACACTATGCACACACATAAACGGCACACACATAAACGGCACACACATAAACGGCACACACACACGCACACTGCGCACACAAATAAACGGCACACACACATACACACATACACGCACACACACACACCTCACACACACATACACACACACACGCACACCGCACACACACACATACACACACACACGCACACCGCACACACACACATACACACGCACACGCACACCGCACACACACACATACACACACACACGCACACCGCACACACACACACACACACACGCACACCGCACACACACACACACACACACACATACACACACACACGCACACCGCACACACACACACACGCACACCGCACACACAAACATACCCACACACACAGACGCACACACACACACACACACACCGCACACACACACAAACAGACAAACACAAAGGCGAGAAGAGGGCTGTAAAGATAATATTGAAAGTAAAAGATAAGGGATGGGATTCTCCCATTCCGAACAGAGTGTCCACACCGTCGTAAACGAGCCACTGCCAGGAGTAATTCTAGCCCCGATATGGGGCCAGCATGGTGCTGGGGCGGTTCGCGCCGCTCCAGCTGCCGATCCCGGCGTGACCTGGGCACCGCGGGATCTGAGCCTGCTCAGTGGCACCGGAACGCACACATGCGCTGTGGCCTCCTTCAACGCGCCGTCCCAATGCAACATGGCGTAGGGCTACGGGGCCGATGCGTAGGAAAAGAGGCCGGGGGACAGAGAGGCGGTCCCCGATCGCGGGCCAGGCCGCATCGGAGTCCCCCCCCCTGTCGGAGCCCCCCTCACTCCCCCAGGCTGCCACCCGACCCTTGCACGCAGAGTTTATGCCGCCAGTGAGCAGGTGTGGATGGCGCTGGTGGGACTAACTACGGCCACTCGGCCCATCCCGGGCCAAGAATCGGCGGGCCGGCATCGTAGAGCGGCCCATGACCGGTACCGCTCCAACCACGCCGGAGCCAATGCTGCCGATTCTCCGCTCTGTGAAGAATTGCGCGCCGGCATCAGGGGGGGCGTGGCCCAGTCGTGGGGATTCTCCGGCCCGGCCCCAGGCTGAGACAATCCTGCCCAACAGTCTTTGTTCCAGATGGTTGTATTCGGGCACGCCTTTCTTCAATCTATGTTTTATGTAAAATGTAATTAACATAAAATCTAGGTTTTATGTTTCCAGTCTGTAATGGTTTTCATTGTAGATTAATTCAGGTCTCTGCAGTTTCAGAAATACATCAGCTTTTCTGGAGACAGGGAGAAGAGAGCAGATTCTTTCCTCTGAGCGTCCAGGACTCCATCTGCTTCCTCTCGCTCTCTGAAAATCGTCCCACTCAGGCAGGACCCAATCACCGCCTGTTACCGGGCACAATACGGCCTTTTGGCAAATTTATTGGCCACCAGTTAACCAATCAAATAGAGTCCCACCAAGGTGCTGAAAACTCTGAATACTCCTGTCCAAAGCTAGCAGAATGTCCTTTATTGTAACGTTTGAATTCCTCACTTCCCTTGCTCAACTTAAAGATACATGTCCATGAAGCATCCATGGATCAAAATGATAACGGCAAAATAAAGAAAGGGGAAATAAGGGAATCAACAGGAAGACAATGCAACTTTAATCTAAAGAAAAGTGCAGTTAAGATTTTTTGTAAATTAATTTGTATTCAATACTCATTTGCTCTTTATAAGGCTATTTCGCAATGATAACAACTTAATAATTTCTAAAAATTGTTTGGACCAAAACTAAAGTCCCATTGAAATACAGTATGAGTCAAATCACAACTAGTCCTTATGTGCAGCAGGCAAGTTCAAGTAAATATAGAACATAGAACATTACAGCGCAGTTCAGGCCCTTCGGCCCTCAATGTTGCGCCGACCTGTGAAACCAATCTAAAGCCCAGCTACACTATTCCCTTATCATCCATATGTCTATCCAATGACCATTTGAATGCGTTTAGTGTTGGCGAATCCACTACTGTTGCAGGCAGGGCATTCCACGCCCTTACTACTCTTTGAGTAAAGAACCTACCTCTGACATCTGTCCTATATCTATCTCCCCACAATTTAAAGCTATGTCCCCTCATGCTAGACTTCATCATCCGAGGAAAAAGGCTCTCACTGTCCACCCTATCTAATCCTCTGATCATCTTGTATGCCTCAATTAAGTCACCTCTTAACAGCGCCGGCCCTAGGGTTGCTGGCGCCCCGGGCAAGATGAACTTCAGTGCCCTTCGGGGGGGGGGGGGGGGGCGGGGGGGGGGGGGGGCCGAGGGGGGGGATGGGCCCGAGGGGGGGGGGCGGACCCGAGGGGGGGGCCGAGTGGGGGGAGGGGCCGAGGGGGGGCGGGGCCGGGGGGGGCGAGGCGGGGGGGGCGAGGCGGGGGGGCTGAGGCGGGGGGGGCGGGGCCGAGGCCGGTGGGGCGGACGGAGGGGGGGTGGAGGCCGGAGGGGGGGGCGGAGGGGGCCGCCCTGGGGGAGGGCGGCCACCGCGCATGCGCTGGTTGGCACCGGCCCAACTGCGCATGCGCGGGACCCGAGTCTCTGGCGCCCCCTAGCACATGGCGCCCCGGGCGACTGCCCGAGTTGCCGGTACCTTGGACCGGCCCTGCTTCTTAACCTTCTTCTCTCGATCGAAAACAGCCTCAAGTCCCTCAGCCTTCCCTCATAAGATCTTCCCTTTATACCAGGCAACATCCTGATAAGTCTCCTGCACTCTTTCTCATGCTTCCACATCCTTCCTATAATGCGGCGACCAGAACTGCACGCAATACTCCAAATGCTGCCGCACCAGAGTTTTGTACAACTGCAACATGACCTCATGGCTCCGAAACTCAATCCCTCTACCAATAAAAGCTAACACACCGTACGCCTACTTAACAACCCTCTCAACCTGGGTGGCAACTTTCAGGGATCTATGTACATGGACATCGAGATCTCTCTGCTCATCCACACTACCAAGAATCTTACCATTAGCCCAGTACTCTGTCTTCCTGTTATTCCTTCCAAAATGAATCACCTCACACTTTTCTGCATTAAACTCCATTTGCCACCTTTCAGCCCAGCTCTGCAGCTTATCTATGTCCCTCTGTAACTTGCAACATCCTTCTGCACTGTCCACAACTCCACCTACTTTAGTGTCATCTGCAAATTTACTCACCCATCCTTCTACGCCCTCCTCCAGGTCATTTATAAAAATGACAAACAGCAGTGACCCCAAAACAGATCCTTGTGGTACACCACTTGTAACTGAACTCCAGGCTGAACATTTCCCATCAACCACCACTCTTTGACTTCTATCAGCTAGCCAATTTCTGATCCAAACTGCTAAATCACCCAGAATCCATGCCTCCGTATTTTCTGCAATAGTCTATCATGGGGAACCTTATCAAACGCTTTACTGAAATCCATATACACCACATCAACTGCTTTACCCTTGTCTACCTGTTTGGTCACCTTCTCAAAGAACTCAATAAGGTTTGTGAGGCACGACCCACCCTTCACAAAACCGTGTTGACTATCGCTAATCAAATTATTCCTTTCTGGATGATTATAAATCCTATATCTTATAAACCTTTCCAAGACTTTGCCCACAACAGAAGTAAGGCTCACTGGTCTATAGTTACCGGGGTTGTCTCTACTCCCCTTCTTGAACAAGGGGACCACATTTGATAGCCTCCAGTCTTCTGGCACTATTCCTATAGACAATGATGACATAAAGATCAAAGCCAAAGGCTCAGCAATCTCCTCCTGGCTCTTCTTAGGGTTATCCTTGATCCTACCTGCTAAAGACTTCTCATGTCCCCTCCTGGCTCTTCTTAGCTCTCCCTTTAAGTCCTTCCTAGCTAACTTGTAACTCTCGAGCACCCTAACTAAGCCTGCACATCTCATCTTTACATAAGCCTCCTTCTTCCTCTTGACAAGTGATTCAACTACTTTAGTAAACAACGGTTCCCTCGCTCAACCACTTCCTCCCTGCCTGACAAGTACATACTTATCAAGGTCACTATCACCAAAGTGCTCACCTACCTCCAAATCGAACACCTGTGTTGGTTGATTACCCAGTACTAAATCCAATGTGGCCTCGCCTCTCGTTGGCCTATCTACATACTGTGTCAGGAAACCCTCCTACACACATTGGACAAAAACGGACCCATCTAAAGTACTCGAACTATAGCGTTTCCAGTCAATATTTGGAAAGTTAAAGTCCCCCATAACAACTGCCTGTTACTTTCGCTCCTATCCAGAATCATCTTTGCAATCCTTTCCTCTACATCTCTGGAACTTTTCGGAAGCCTATAGAAAACTCCCAACAGGGTGACCTCTCCTTTCCAGTTTCTAACCCTAGCCCATACTACCTCAGTAGATGTGTCCTCATCAAACGTCCTTTCTGCCGTAATACTGTCCTTGACTAACAATGCCACCCCTCCCCCTCTTTTACCACCATCCCTGAGCTTACTGAAATATCTAAACTCCGGAACCTGAAACAACCATTCCTGTCTCTGCTCTATCCATGTCTCCGAAATGGCCACAACATCGAAGTTCCAGGTACCAACCCATGCTGCAAGTTTACCCACCTTATTCTGGATGCTCCTGGCATTGAAGTAGACACACTTTAAACCACCTTCCTGCCTGCCGGTACACTCCCGCAACTTTGAAACCTTAATCATGACCTCACTACTCTCAACCTCCTGTATACTGGAGCTACAATTCAGGTTCCCAACCCCCTGCTGAATTAGTTCAAACCCTCCCGAAGAGCATAAACAAATTTCCCCCCCAGGATATTGGTACCCCTCCGGTCCAGGTGTACACCATCCCGTTTGTAGAGGTCCCACCTACCCCAGAATGAGCTCCAATTATCCAGGTATCTGAAACCCTCCCTCCTGCACCATCCCTGTAGCCACGTGTTCAACTCCTCTCTCTCCCTATTCCTCGTCTCGCTAGCACGTGGCACGGGTAACAACCCAGAGATAATAACTTTGTTTGTTCTAGATCTAAGTTTCCACCCTAGCTCCCTGAATTCCTGCCTTACATCCCTATCCCTTTTCCTACCTATGTCGTTGGTACCTATGTGGACCACGACTTGGGGCTGCTCCCCCTCCCCCTTTAGGATCCCAAAAACACGATCCGAGACATCGCGGACCCTGGCACCTGGGAGGCAACACACCAACCGCGAGTCTCTCTCGTTCCCACAGAATCGCCTATCTATCCCCCTAACTATGGAGTCTCCAATGACTAATACACTACTCCCCCCCTTCCCTTCTGAGCAACAGGGACAGACTGTGCCAGAGACCTGTACCCCATGGCTTACCCCTGGTAAGTCCCCCCCCCCCCCCCCACCACTATCCAAAATGGTATACAGGTTACTGAGGGAAATGACCACAGGGGATCCCTGTACTGACTGCTCCCCCCCCCCCCCCCCCCCACCCCCAGCCCCTCTCACCGTCACCCATCTAGCTTCATTCTTCGGAGTAACTACATCACTGAAGCTTCTACCTATGACCACCCAAATGATCTGAAGTTCATCCAACTCCAGCTCCAGTTCCCTAACACGGTATCTGAGGAGCTGGAGATGGGTGCACTTTCCACAGTTGAAATCAGCAGGGACACTGACAGCGTCCCTCACCTCAAACATTCTGCAGGAGGAACATTGCACTGCCTTCCCTGCCATCCCCTCTGGATAAAACAAGAAAAAGAAAGCTTACCTGATATTCCCTCAACCCCTTAGGTTAGAGGAGGTGGAAGGTGTCATAATATACACCAGTATATCATGGTGCAAACACACACTGATGGACACACACAGGGACCAATCAACATGTACAAACACTGCAGCCAATCACCAGTTAGAATACACACACTATAAAGGCAGAGGGCACCACGGTTCCCGCTCATTCTGGATGCTGCCTCTCAGTGTAACAAGAACTCATCCAGTCCAGCACCGACTCACACCACGTGCTGAGAGAATCAACTGGTTCGGACAAGGTTAAGGTCTCTATTTTAAGTTAGCATCATTTAGGGCCACTGTCATCGTGTGTTAGTTAGTTAGAAATAGTTAATAAAATTGAGTTGAACCTTCATCAGTGTTGGAAGTGTCTGTTCATCTCTCAAGTTTACTCTAGCCAACACAGGGTGGGGGACACTACAAGTGTAGTGTCTCGGATTTAGCAACTGCCCAACTTATATACAGGTACTAACAAGGCCGCTTCTCCTGCAAGGTAACTTTTTAAATAGTGAAACCTACCTTCCCGACAGACCCCTGGCCATTGCTCCCGCCGAAAATCTGAAGGCCAACACTTGAATACAGAATGCCAGATGTTATCTTGATACGCGGCGCAGCAAAGCCCTTTAATGCAGCATCAACAAACCGCTAGAACCCAAACTCAGGCTGGAAACTATGTCATTGTAATTCAAGACCAGCAGCTTGCTTTCAACACACTTGATACCTGGTTGTAAATGTGAAAGCCAAAACATATTTACATAATTGTTATTTCTTCAAAGAACCAGACAGCAAAAGCTAACTTTAGCCTCTATCACCTAGCTGAATTGAAACATCCAATTTCACAACTATCTGTGGGTCTCTGTCAGAATCCAGTTGGTACACATTATTTATTTGGCTTAATGATGCTGAATCTTTTGAACTTCAGCAATAATTAATCAAATTTGAATGAGCAATAAAATTCTAACCAGCTTAAGCTGTTCGATGTTTTTTAAAAACATCAGCACAAATGTGTTTGTGAAAATTCCTCCGATATTTTTCCTGACAACGGGGAGCAAACTGGAGAAATTTAATCTCATAATTCCTCCGTTCAACTGCATCCAACATTTTCAGGATCACAGTATTTGTTTACTCTGCTTGAAGTATATTCCACAATAAAGGCCCTGATTCATATGAAATCTTGAGCTTCATTCGACAGTGCAATCCTTTACTCTCAGAACCGAGGCAGTGAACTTGGGTTGGATTTTCATGGGGTCAAGCAGACTCCACAGGTCTTTAAAAATGCCGGGCATGATGTGGATTTGTCAGTCCCCGCCCCCCCCCCAGCAACCACCATTCCTGCCAGTGGGGGGAAGGGGGTCAGCATGATTCACAGTCTCGTGTAATATAAAGGTGGAGCTCTATATAAAATTAATTGAGAGTTGAACAAGACCCTATATTGACTGATACAAGGGTCTTAAGTGTGGGAATCATGAATTAATGGAGTCGACATAAATGTTCTTGAAGGGTGGATGGTATCTGTTATGATCTGAAGGTTTTAATAAATTCTCTACTCTTTAAAGATTCACAAAGTAGAATTGAGAAAGCTATCTCCTGCAGTGCTTTGATTGGCAGAGATATATTAGAAAAAAAACATCTGGTCATAGTTTCAACACAGTTGTTAATTGACATTTCCCCAAAGGCTTTCATTATGCCATTAATAAATGCTTAGCTGAGTTTCAATCGCTACAATTATCTCAGCAGGCATTTCTGAGTTCACGCATTCATTGACATCTTAAAGAGGCTATTGAAGGATTAGCAGTCTTTGATGTGGTGACCGGAATAGAATTCTTTTAAGATAAGAGATTAGCCACTTTAAGCTTTTAAAAATATTGAATGTTTTTAGATCAATACGAGTTTTATCACCATCGAGGAGTGTAAGAGTGAGAACTGTATCAGATTTTTAGAAGTTGTTTTCATCTCCACGTGGCTCCTGATGTCTGCCCATGGTCGGTGCCTGAGAATGGCTATGGAGGTGGCATGGTGGATATGAAGGATCATGGTATGGATAGTGAGGACAAGAGGGCCTAACAACTTCTAAATAAATGGGACAAAGTCTTGGAGAACTGATGCAGTCTTTCAACCATCCCACCTCAGCACTTGGCACTTATGTGGCTGCCTAGCTACCCACATTTGTAACCAAAATCCAGCCTCTAGTGTTACGAATCACCCAATATCTATGGAACCCAATTGATTATTGTTGCATTAATCTCCAATGGCATAAATATTGGGCAGGGATTCCAGCTGGTGGGCACTCTGCCCTAACCTTCACTATTACCGTGTAGAAGGTGCAAATCAACCTCACACTGTATAGAGAATATTCTCCCTCATTGTGAAACCGAATCACATGGCGATCATAACTCTTTTTCCTCAGTAAATGGATTCAAATCTTGACAAGAACTTGGAACACAATGCAAGATACCCAATCTATACACCCATGTGTATTTTCTTTTATTTCCTTTTCTTTTCATGTACTTATCCATTTTGGTAGGAATAACAGCAAACGGGATTATTATTTAAATGATAAAATATTAAAGCATGCTGTTGTGCAGAGAGACCTGGGTGTGCTAGTGCATGAGTCACAGAAAGTTGGTTTACAGGTGCAACAGGTGATTAAGAAGGCAAATGGAATTTTGTCCTCCATTGCTACAGGGATGGAGTTTAAGACTCAAGAGGTAACGCTGCAATTGTATAAGGTGTTAGTGAGGTCACACCTGGAGTATTGTGTTCAGTTTTGATCTCCTTACTTGAGAAAGGACATACTGGCGCTGGAGGGTGTGCAGAGGAGATTCACTAGGTTAATCCCAGAGCTGAAGTGGTTGGATTATGAGGAGAGGTTGAGTAGACTGGGACTGTACTCGTTGGAATTTAGGAGGATGAGGGGTGATCTTATAGAAACATATAAAATTATGAAGGGAATAGATAGGATAGACACGGGCAGGTTGTTTCCACTGGCGGGTGAAAGCAGAACTAGGGGACATAGCCTCAAAATAAGGGGAAGTAGATTTAGGACTGAGTTCAGGAGGAACTTCTTCACCTAAAGGGTTGTGAATCTATGGAATTCCTTGCTCAGTGAAACAGTTGAGGCTCCTTCATTAAATGTTTTTAAGGTAAAGATAGATAGTTTTTTGAAGAATAAAGGGATTGAGGGTTATGGTGTTCGGGCCGGAAAGTGGAGCTGAGTCCACAAAAGATCAGCCATGATCTCATTGAATGGCGGAGCAGGCTCGAGGGGCCAGATGGCCTACTCCTGCTCCTAGTTCTTATGATCTGTTGAGCTGCTCGCAGAAAAATACCTTTCACTGTACCTCGGTACATGTGCCAATAAACAAAATCCAATCCAATCCAATCCAATCCAAGTACTACCCTGAAAACACAATCTACTGCATGTTGACCCTTATGTCAAAATCTTCCATAAGAAATGGTTCATTTGTTGTTTACAAGTTTAATGTCAGTTCATAGCTACAACTACCTTGCTTCAACACTATACTTAGAGTTTAAATTGAGTGTGATAACTGTGTCCGACAACTGAAGTGACACTAAAGGAAAACCGTGGGAATCTAACATTCCCTCCAGGAAGTCTCCCTCGGCTTTTTTCCTTTGTTTGGTCAGATTCTTTCACATCAATCTAAATCAATCTTATACACAACAGGAGGTCTTGGAAATTCTACAGAGGAAACTTTACAGAGGATTGTTTAAAAATAAAACCATTATGACCATCATCCAGAAAATGGATATTTGCCGAATAATCCTCTAATTCTGATTATCAAACTTTTGAACCTTGTTATGATCCTGGACCAAGTTTTTCATACAATCCCTTAAGAGACCAATAACCTTTTTTGTAGAGTGGACAAAGTTTGAGATTCCAGGCACTGCTTAGAGAATAACGCAACAAAATTCCAAAGGTTTCGAGCAAACAAAAATAAACTTTACTACAAAAGGTCAGAAAGGTGAAACAATTTTTAGGATCTAATGTATGCTCTAACATTCAGGGCTAATAAGAGGTACATATGATTTGATAACCAAACCAAGATTGAACAAGCCACACTGGACAATAAATGGCAAATGCAACCAAAACAGATTCCATGAATTTCTCAATGGCTGACACAGGTGTCAGTAAACACTAATTGAATTGATACTCTATCTCACAAAGGGACTCCCAGCATCACCTTTGAAGATCCTGCCTTGGAATTCCCTCCAAAAGTTATTCAAACTCGGATGGGATATCCGACGAGAACTCAAAATAATTTTTATATTTGTAAAACTACGAGGGAAGAATACATAACCCCAGGAGTGATGACCTTGACCAGTAGGTATCTGTTATGATCAAACAAACTTTAATTGAAATGCATAATTAACCACATTAACACTAAAGAAATAGTTTTACATTTAACAGTTCTTAAACAAAAGAAAAATACCTGAAAGTACTTGTAAACTACCCCTGCTCTAATTCCAATTAAGGAACGCAATACAGTTCAAATTCTACTTATAAATAAAGTTAACAAAACAGGTTACTTGCTTATCTAAGTAGATATTTTTAGAGAGAGACAATTTCAAGAGTAGATCCAGTACACCTCTGTCTTGTCAGAATCAACTCCTATGGAAAACTGCTGTTCAACTTAAAATCTTATTACAGACTACAAAACTGCAGTCAGACCGCGCTCCTCCCATTAATTATATCATCTCTATCTCACTAAGTTCCATGACGTGCTTCGCCAGGGCTAAATACAATCCCTCATAAATTTTCTACACTCCAGGGAACCATCCTAAATATAAAGAATGATCATCAGCCCTTTATCTGTAACTACGTAAGGGGTTGGAATGGATGATTACCTCACCTATCATGACTTCTTAATTAGTAAACATACTGCCTGTATGCATTTTAAACCAGGGTTTTAATAACATTACTGCCACAATTATGAAATGCAACTTATTACAATTTTTACATTCATCACAACTTAACGCCTGTCCAGAGTCTTGTCCCCCGAGGCCCTATTCTCCTGGATTCCTGAGTCTGCTCTCCACCATTAACTCACAGTCTTGTCTTCTTTACTTTGGGGTGAACCACAAGCTGCTTCTTATAGCGACCAAATTCCCACATAGCCAATATGTTAGCTCATAAATACAGTTTATTAATAATACAAGACTTGTATCGCGAGGCAATAACACATGCGGCTCCGTACTAAACTACACCTAACGACTGAGATGACCTTTACTTAACTTCGAGTGACCGGCACTGTGCGAGATAAGGTATTTATTTGGGTCCACTTGGTCGGTTTGGAAGTGGTTGGGTTGAACTCAGCTGGGCTCGTCCTTCAGGATTGGTCGCGGGTCCTTGTTCTGCTGCAGTTGGTCGCACACAGGCCGGTCCCAAAAGAGACAGATCTCTAGTGCACAGGGCTTTTTATCCTTTGTCTCTTTCACGCCCCTTTGGGCGGTCCCTACTCCAGGGTTTTTGATCACCCTCATCGATCTCAGCCAATTAGGGGGTGGATATCTCGGTGGCTGGGCGGGTCCCAGCTATCATTGTCCCAGGCATGTAAACCTTTCCAATCAAGGGGGGGGGGGGGGTGGTGCCGGTTAGTCTGCTACTGTTGTAACTCATTGATTCAAACTCTATTGCCCTGGGGGAAATGGTGATCGACTCTTAATGGATACAAGTTTCAACCAAGTCTGGTGTCTTTGCGCAATACACAGAGACTGCATATCTGTATCTGTCTATATCTGTATCTGTCTATGTCCCAAATTAACCACAATTCCCATGGTGCTTTGCAGGTGGCCATTTTACATGGCTGCAACACGGACCTTCTCTATCCTATTTCCCTGTCTGCTGTCTGGAACTCTTTGAATACGGGGCCCCTTCTCAGTCATATTGGGATTTTTGCATACTCAGGTGCACTTGATCTTCCATTGGCCCAAAGAACTACAAACGCTGTCCTACACATGTGCAGATATTTGTGACCTGGAAGGGATTGTAGCCTTTGGCCTTTGGCCAGAAATCCCCAAGCCTTTCCCCAAGAGAAAGGTTAATTCAGACCTCATAACAACATTGATGAAGCTCACATGATTCTTGCAACTCATAACATTCTGTATCGGAGCTCTTTGGGCCAAATGAATGCCATCAATCATATCCTGAACTTTAAAGAATATTGTGTTGAAAAAGATAATCAACACCAGCCAATTCTGCCGCCAGGTCTCAGGAAAAAATGAAGAAGTGGTTTTCTTAAGAGAAGAACATGCTTGTGACCAGTTTAACATGTTGATGCACGGTAAACTGATGTACATGTGTTCTCTGCTAGCAAACTTCAGTATAAGGCACGTATGTTTGGGTCTGTGATCAGTTGACAAGCAAGATGGGAGAAGGCTTCGTAAAGGTACTGCTCTGTCAAAGCATCTGGACTGCTCTGTTCGGGATTATCAAAGCATCTGGACTGCTCTGTTCGGGATTATCAAAACATCTAGACTGCTCTGTTCAGGATTATCAAAACATCTAGACTGCTCTGTTCCAGATTATCAAAACAGCTAGACTGTTATCTCCATCCTTCTCAGTCTTATTGGTAACTTTAGGAATCTATATAAAGTTATTTTATCATTTACCATTTGCAGAAACAAAATATATTCAAAATATATGTGCATAAAGTGCCTGATGTAATAAACTATTATAAAATGAATGGACTTTTCTCTCCTTTGTTTCTTCCTAAAATTAAAACTTGTGTTTATCGGATTGGATTGGATTGGATTTGTTTATTGTCACGTGTACCGAGGTACAGTGAAAAGTATTTTTCTGCAAGCAGCTCAACAGATCATTCAGTACATGGGAAGAAAAGGGAATTAAACAGAATTCAAGAAAATACATGACAATGCATAATAGGGCAACACAATATATACAATGTAACTACATAAGCATTGGTATCTTTGTTACCTATGCGATTTCATGACCCAATTTAACATTGAACACCAGAGACCATTGAATAATTATGTCTCTGTTGTGTTTGCATTAATACTTAGATTACACATCATCCATCATATAATATTTACAGACACTAATTAGTAGATTTTAGTGTTGAAACGTAATTCATTTCCCAAAGAATATTGTCTTACAAACAGTACTTAATGAGTTTAACATGTGTTACTGTGAAAAAAGGGTGACCAGACTCTGCCGTGGGTTCATTAAAGTTTCAGTTTTGTTACTGTATGTGGTATTAGGTATCGTTGGGCAATTAACCAAGAACTCGAGATTCTAATTGCACCAAGCTCTCAAAACACTTCAGATCACTACCTCACATGGTGCATGAAACACAAGTAATCAATCACCTTAGCAACACAACCACAAAAAGATTTGCAATTTTGTGTAACTAAGCATCCTATTATATTCAATCTTAAATTCCAAATTTAGCGCTGACAGGTTTTGGGAGGAGGCATACAGACAGGAATTAGAAAGGCCACAGCAATGGAGAAATAACAGATATTACATGGATCTGACTACAGCTTACTTTTGTTAAACTGCTTTGGTAGCTAGAATATTTGAGTTTAGATCTGTTGTGTCCTCTGGTTCCCGCAAGTTTGAAATGTGACTTAGAATCAGGAGGTGGCCATTCGGCCCCTCGAGCTTGCTCTGCTATTCAATATGATCCTGGCTGATCTGAGTGTAACCTCAATCCCACAGTCCTGCGGAACCCTCAATAACCTTTCACCCCCTGGTTAATCACAAATCTATCCAGCTGTGCCTGAAAACTATTCACAGACTCTGCTACCACCGCCTTTTGAGGAAGGCAGTTCCAAAGACTCACAACCCTCTGGGAGAAAACAATTCTCCTCATCTCTGTCATATATGTCCACCCCTTATTTTTAAACAATGGCCCCAAGTTCTACATTCTCCCACAAGAGGAAACATCCTCTCCATACTCACCCTGTCAACACCCCTCAGGATCTTAAAGGTTTCAATCAAGTCGCCTCTCACTCTTCGAAACTCCAATAGATGCAAACCCGATCTCTCCAACCTTTCCTCAGAAGGCAACCCACCCATTTCTGGTATTAGTCCAGTAAACCTTCTCTGAACATATTTACATCTTTCCTAAATAAGGAGACCAACACTGCCCACAATACTCCAGATGTCTCACCTGTACAAGTGAAGCAGAACCTCCCTATTTTCATATTCAATTCCCCTCTCAATAAAGATGTGGAGATGCCGGCGTTGGATTGGGGTGAGCACAGTAAGAAGTCTTACAACACCAGGTTAAAGTCCAACAGGTTTGTTTCAAATCACTTGCTTTCGGAGCACTTTATGCACGTATACTTTCGGAGCATTCACCTAAGGAGCAGTGCTCCGAAAGCTCGTGTTTGAAACAAACCTGTTGGTCTTTAACCTGGTGTTGTAAGACTTCTTACCCCTCTTAATGAAGAATAATATTCTAATAGTTGTTCTAATTACTTGCTGCACCTGTACATCAGCCTTTGTGATTCATGCACTGGGACACCCAGATCCCTCTGTACCTCAGAGCTCGGCGATCTCTCACCATTGTAAACATCTGCCTCTTTATTTCCTTATTTCCCCTTTCTTGTATTTTGCTGATATTATTTTTGATCCGTGGGTGATTAATGGACATGTATCTTTCAGACAGGCAGCCAAAGTCAGACGTTACAGGAGAGGACGCTCTGCTAGTCTGTGCTAATTTCAACAGGAGATTTGGATTTGCTGATACTAGGGAGAGAGATGGGATAGGACTCAGTTTGATTGATTGGCTGGTTGCCTATGAATTGGCCCAAAAGGCTCCTATCCCGGTGAATTGGTTTTTTGGAGCCCCAAGGTGCTCAGTTTGCCTCCTGAGATCACAGGCAGAAGGTCTCTCTCTCTCTCTCCCATGATCTCTCCAGAAATGCTGTGAGTGCTGTATTTCTGAAACTGCAGAGACCTGAATGAATCTATGATAAAAGCCACGAGTTGAAAGCAAAATTTGAAGTTGAGTAAGGTGCTAAAGACCACCATCTGAAACAAGTACTCTTTTTTTCCTTTTATTGATTATATTTTACCTCTTTCTTCCCCTCTGTGTTTCTCTGTCTTGAGCGTGTGTGTGTTTGTATGTGTAGAGGGCGTGGGGTGTGGACAAGTTAAAGCAGATAATTAGTTATTAGATAATAGTTAACCAGTTGTATCTGTTGCATGTTTCATTGTAGTTCTTATTAGTAATAAAAAATAATTGTGTTTAAATTTACAAAACTGGTGAGTGTGATTGTTGGGCAGCAAGGTTAATTCCTGGTTAATTCACTGTTGGTAAATTAAGGCTGTAACTGACTGCACACAAGCCCAGGGGTCGCAACATCATTTAGATAATGTGCTTCTTTTTTAGCCTTCCTGCCACAATGGACAATTTCAAATTGACTCACACTATACTCCATTTGCCCGATCACACTTTAAAAATCCTGGGCTGGATTCTCCGACCCGCCACCCCACATTTCTGCCCCCACCCCGCCGGCGGGATTCTCCGTTACTCCGGCCGGCCAATGGGGTTTCCCATTGTGAGGCAGCCCCACACTGTCAGGAAACCCCGAGGTGCCGGCCAAGAATCCCACCCCACATTTGTCGAAGTACTGGATTGCAGTAATGGGTGTCCGGGGAGTAACAGCAGTAACTGAGGCCCCTGGATATACAGTCTCATAACAATAAGCTCCCAACCCTTTACAAATAACAAGTGTACGTTTGTGAGTTTGAACGTTTCCATGTTGTGTACGTTAACCTTTGAGTACAATGTTAAGGGGCTACTGCGATGTGAGAGGTAAAACTGAGGGTTTGACTGTTCCTGAGGTTCAGTTGGTTATTGAAGATTCTATTTGTAGAACAGGGGTTTGTTCAGACATTATTTCAACTTCAATCAACATCAAAGGTGCTTTGTGACCATTTGATTCATTGCAGATTGTGCTATCTTTGAATACCCAGGTCGCCTCTCTCATTAACACCATCAAACTTGAAGATCATTGTAGATAACACAAGTTAATATGTATGACAAACTGAATAAGCTCCTGTGCAAATGTCCTCTTTCTTTCAATTAAAATATAATATTTGCATCAAAAGAATAAAATATTTCCTGCTGGCAGGTTTGTTTTGCAATCCACTGCATCAATACATGAGATTGCCGGCATGGTGAGTTGCTGAGCTGTTACAGGAATTCACTGTATGGTGGGTGGTACCATGTTCTCAATGACAGAAGGATCAGAGATAGTGTTATACTGGAGTCGCCCCATGCTTGTTGCCTGGTAACAATATACAAGCTGACTTCCTGCATAACAGAAAATAGCCCACATTGTGCTGTACTATGATCATACCAGCCTCCCCGAGCAGGTGCCGGAATGTGGCGACTAGGGGCTTTTCACAGTAATTTCATTTGAAGCCTACTTGTGACAATAAGCAATTTTCATTTTTCATTTCATAGAATCCCTGCAGTGCAGAAGGAGGCCATTTGGCCCATCAAGTCTGTACCCAACCTCTGAAAGCACTCTACCTAGGCCCACTCCCCTACCCTATCCTGTAACCCCACCTAACCTACACAACCCTGGACACCTAAGGGGAAATTTAGCATGGCCAATCCACCTAACCTGCACATCTTTGGACTGTGGAAGGAAACCGGAGCACCCGGAGGAAACCCACGCAGACACGGGAGAACGCACAGACTCCACACAGACAGTGATGGAAGTGGGAATTGAACCTGGGATCCTGGTGCTGTGAAGCAACAGTGCTAACCACTGTGCTACCATGATAAAGAGAGTGAAAGGTCATTGAATTGGTTCACATTTAAAAATCCAAAATTATTTTTTGAGCCAGAGCAGTATTTTGTCCTTTTGTTCAGGATTCCAATATAGGGTCGAATCAGGGTCATTACCAGGCACCATGAGACAACAGTCACCCGGTAGTGGTTTATCCCAAATTGGACAATGGCTCACAGTCCAATTAAGATGGCAGCTGGCTCACAATGCTGTGGGGCCAATAGAAAGCCATCCTTGGAAAAAACTGCAGCTTGAATTTAAGTGGACGAGGCAAAGAGGCAGGTCCACGTTGAGTGTCTTTTTCTCCAACTGTTGAACATTGAAATTTGAATATGCCCCAAGAGCTGGTCTACCTGGGGTTCTCTCCACACAGCAAGCTGTCACTGAATCTATGGCCATGGAGGGGAAAAGAGCCTGAAACCCCAGTCTCTGACAATTAGAACTTAATAGACCTCTAGCTTTTCCTCATTGGCTACCTGCTGTTTGCGAGCTCATCGCTCACTGATTCTGACCAGACCTTAGGCAGAAAGGTCCTGAGCTGGGATGATTTTGGCAAATCGAGACACTGGGTGAGAGCGTAAAGCCTCCTGCCTGCCCACCTCCAAATATCCAGCCAACTGGGTCAAATAATTCTGCCCTTAGGAACATGAGGAGGCCATTTAGTCACTCAAACCTTTTCCACCACCATGGCTGATCTGCAATTTAGTTCCATATACTTGTTTTTAGTTATAACCCACACGAGGCCCACTGGACAGGCCGATTAATCTTCCCGTGAAGCCCACAGGAGAGGCCGATTAGTTTGAGTGAGGCCCACGTCAAACAGGGAGAAAATGAAGATATAAAAGCTCCGGTCCAAGTGTTTATATGTCGTGAAACCTTTATTCACCCCTTAATCTTCTTAAATTTCAGGGAATACAACGCTAATTTGTATAATCTCACCTCATAATTTAACCCAGGTATCATTTTGATAACGCTACACTGAACTCTCTCCAAGACCAATGTATCTGCATGGAACCTACTCTCAGTACTCCAGGTGAGGCCTAACTCTGGATTTACACAGCTGTAGCACAGGTAAAAATGCTGGAAAAATAGTAATGCAAAATAAAGTAGAATGGGGATGATTCTGTCTATAAAATTTGAAAGTTATTGACAGATATTAAAAGTCTGGAGATAGAAAAAGCCCACGACTGAAAAATGGTTCAAGGATTAAGTTTTCCTTTTTGTCCCAAAGGAGTTTGATGTTTGATGTTCTGAGATTATATTTCAAAGAATCAGAGAATTGAGAAATGATCCGAATGAAGATCCACGTTCAGAAGCATGGAGGAAGCTGCCTTTCAAAATGCAATGTTGAGGGGACAGGGGAACGGGTTTTCAAAGTTCTCCTCACTACAGCAGAGTCAAGGCAATAAAATCCTGGCACGGCATAAATAATGGCCGCAGGTGGGTTCCAAGGTTTAAATCAGAGACGACAGCTCGACTTTAACAAATTCCACAAAAAACAAAATCAAAGCTCACATTTTCAAAGATGACAAGTAAAGACAGATGTGTAAAGCCGGTTGAATTTTGGAGACGGTTAATGTAAGAATGTGCTGAAAGGTCTGATGTACAATTCTGCAGCTTGTTCCTTTACTTCATTTCAGAAAGTTTATTTGATGCAGAGAAATACACATTTTTCAGACAAGAAGAGAATTTAGAAAACCCCAACGGTTCATAAAACATTGATTTTTGTAAATTTCGAGTACCCAATTCTTTTTTTTCCCAATTAAGGGAAATTTAGCGTGGCCAATCCACCTAACCTGCATATCTTTTTGGGCTGTGGGGGTGAAACCCACACAGGCACGGGGAAAATGTGCAAACTCCACACAGACAGTGACCCAGGGCTGGGATCGAACCCGGGACCTCAGCACCATGAGGCAGCAGGGCTAACCCACTGCATAACCGCGCTGCCATGGCAGTTCATACAACGTTAACATAGAAACATAGAAAATAGGAGTAGGAGGAGGCCATTCGGTCCTTCAAGCCTGCTCCGTCATTCATTCTGATCATGGCTGATCATCAAGTTCAATACCCTGAATCCGCCTTCCCCCAGATCCCTCGATCCCTTTAGCTCCAACAGCTGTATCTAATTCCTTCTTGAAATTATAAAACGTTTTGGCCTCAACTACTTTCTGTGGTAGTGAAGTCCACAGATTCACCACTCCCTGGGTGAAGAAATTTCTCCTCACACCCGTAAATTAATTTATTGAATCATTTGTGCTTAATTTATCTTATTTGACAACTTAATTTACTTCCGCGTGTCTGGGTTATTTGCCCTCCTATCTTTGCCAATATCAAGCAGATGTGGATGAGCAAAAAAGTGCCTCTTCTGACATGTATTGCAGAAACCTTACACTCTTTCACTGCGTAGCACGTCGAGTCCATGTTAGAGTTGGAGACATGATCAAACTGCACCTGGGCCTCCTGTCACATTTATAATGTTTAGAGGTGTTCATGAATCTCAGATTCGAGGAAGCAGCCATGAAGTAAAGTCAATGGCTTTACAAGACAGCAGATTAGTCACAGAGATCAGTTAAACGAATAGATCACAGAGAATACCAATTCATAAAGATTGATCCTTTGGAAAATTGACACCTTAAAAAGCCGTCATGCAAAATTGAGTCCATCTGCCAGAATGCCACATGGGTCTTCAGATATGGTTGCTCATTTATGAAGTTACTGATCTCCTTTCACCCTCTCCTCTGGTATGAAATCAAGCGATGGGCCACTTTAAAAACTTACAAAGCACAGAGTGAGCCAAAGTTTTCCCTTTGCTGCCCTTTAATCCCAACTTTAAACAGGAACTGCACCTCAACTGATCAAACTCTCATTGTCCTGTTAACGCACAGGAGCCCATCTAAACCCAGCCCAAATGAGGAGGTGATTTTTCCTGTGATCCTGTGGCTGGTGGGTGGGAGCAGGGCCATTGCACAGGAGGAATGTGAGGGATGATCTTTCACAGGAGATAAATGTCAAGACGCAGTTGGGCAGAAATGATTCCGGTTGGAAAGGGCGAGGAAGGAATACAGGAACAGCAATTCAGGAATAGGCCTTTTGGCCCATCAAGCTATTCTGTCATGGCCGACTGGTTGTTTCTCAGCTCCACTTCCCTATATGCCCCCAAATAACCCTTCACTCCCTCGTTGATCAAAAACATTTATCTAACTCAGCCTGGAATAACTTAAATGATCCAACCTCCACTCTGGACAGCCTCCACTCTGAACAACCGCCACTCAGGACAGACCCCACTATGAACAACTTCCACTCTGGACAGACTCCACTCTGGACAGACCCCACTCTGGACAGACTCCATTCTGGACAACCTCCACTCTGGACAGACTCTACTCTGGACAGACCCCACTCTGGGCAGCCTCCACTCTGGACAACTTCCACTTTGGGCAGCCTCCAATCTGGGCAGCCTCCACTCTGGAATGATTCCACTCTGGACAGACTCCACTCTGCACAGACCCTGCTCTGGATAGACTCCACTTTGGACAGACTCCACCCCCCCCCCCCCCCCCCCCCGGAGAGCCTCCACAGGCTAATTGCCCTCTGGAAGAAGAGCACTCTCCGCATCTCTGTCATGAAAGGGATACGCTGGAGGAGGAGAATGAGCTGCAGGTCTCGTCAAACGAGGAGGATGCGGAGAAGCATCAGGATTGACAGGGCATGGGGCCCGGGTAGGTACAGGAGTCTGCCCGATGTGTGCGCCAGGGCCGCCGCCCAAGGGACAACCTGATCGCTTCCATGTTCGCCGAACAGGGGGCCTGGCCACCAGCACCTCAACTGTCCCACCCCACCCCCACACACACCCTAAGGGCAGCTCCCCCTTCCTGCACTTCATCCCCCCACCCCAACACCTCCACCAATCCCTCCCCACCCCAACACCTCCACCAATCCCCTCCCCACCCCAACACCTCCACCAATCCCTCCCCACCCCAACACCTCCACCAATCCCCTCCCCACCCCAACACCTCCACCAATCCCCTCCCCACCCCAACACCTCCACCAATCCCTCCCCACCCCAACACCTCCACCAATCCCCTCCCCACCCCAACACCTCCACCAATCCCCTCCCCACCCCAACACCTCCACCAATCCCCTCCCCACCCCAACACCTCCACCAATCCCCTCCCCACCCCAACACCTCCACCAATCCCCTCCCCACCCCAACATCTCCACCAATCCCTCCCCACCCCAACATCTCCACCAATCCCTCCCCACCCCAACACCTCCACCAATCCCCTCCCCACCCCAACACCTCCACCAATCCCCCCCCACCCCAACACCTCCACCAATCCCCCCCCCACCCCAACACCTCCACCAATTCCCCCCTCCCCAACACCTCCACCAATCCCCTCCCACCCCAACACCTCCACCAATCCCCTCCCCACCCCAACACCTCCACCAATCCCCTCCCCACCAACACCTCCACCAATCCCCTCCCCACCCCAACACCTCCACCAATCCCCTCCCCCCCAAACCTCCACCAATCCCCTCCCCACCCCAACACCTCCACCAATCCCCTCCCCACCCCAACACCTCCACCAATCCCCTCCCCACCCCAACACCTCCACCAATCCCTCCCCACCCCAACACCTCCACCAATCCCTCCCCACCCCAACACCTCCACCAATTCCCCCCTCCCCAAAACCTCCACCAATCCCCTCCCCCCCAACACCTCCACCAATCCCCTCCCCACCCCAACACCTCCACCAATCCCCCCCCACCCCAACACCTCCACCAATCCCCCCCTCCCCAACACCTCCACCAATCCCCTCCCCACCCCAACACCTCCACCAATCCCATCCCCACCAACACCTCCACCAATCCCCTCCCCACCCCAACACCTCCACCAATCCCCTCCCCACCCCAACATCTCCACCAATCCCCTCCCCACCCCAACACCTCCACCAATCCCTTCCACACCCCAACACCTCCACCAATCCCCTCCCCAAAACCTCCACCAATCCCCTCCCCACCCCAACACCTCCACCAATCCCCTCCCCACCCCAACACCTCCACCAATCCCCTCCCCACCCCAACACCTCCACCAATTCCCCCCTCCCCAAAACCTCCACCAATCCCCTCCCCACCCCAACACCTCCACCAATCCCCTCCCCACCCAGCACCTCCACCAATCCCCTCCCCACCCCAACACCTCCACCAATCCCCCCCCACCCCAACACCTCCACCAATCCCCCCCTCCCCAACACCTCCACCAATCCCCTCCCCACCCCAACACCTCCACCAATCCCATCCCCCCCAACACCTCCACCAATCCCCTCCCCACCCCAACATCTCCACCAATCCCCCCCCACCCCAACACCTCCACCAATCCCCCCCCACCCCAACACCTCCACCAATCCCCCCCTCCCCAACACCTCCACCAATCCCCTCCCCACCCCAACACCTCCACCAATCCCATCCCCCCCAACACCTCCACCAATCCCCCCCCACCCCAACACCTCCACCAATCCCCTCCCCACGCCAGCACCTCCATCAATCCCTCCCCACCCCAACACCTCCACCAATCCCCTCCCCACCCCAACACCTCCACCAATCCCCTCCCCACCCCAACACCTCCACCAATTCCCCCCTCCCCAAAACCTCCACCAATCCCCTCCCCACCCCAAAACCTCCACCAATCCCCTCCCCACCCCAACACCTCCACCAATCCCCTCCCCACCCCCAAACCACCCACCAGCTGCATCACGACTCTCTGAAGTTTCTTATGGTCCTGGGCCAAGCAGTTGCCGTACCAGGCGGTGATGCAGCCCGATAGGGTGCTTTCTATGGTGCATCTGTATAAATTGCTGAGAGTCAATGTGGACATGTCAAAATTCCCTCAATTTCCTGAGGAAGTACAGGCGCTGTTGAACAAAGAACAAAGAACAAAGAACAATACAGCTCAGGAACAGGTCATTCGGCCCTCCAAGCCTGCGCCGACCATGGTACCTGCCTAAACTAAAACTGTCTGCACTTTGAGTCCGTACCCTTCCATTCCCACCCTATTCATATATTTGTCTAGATGTCCTGTAAATGCCGCTATCGTACCGGCTCCCACCCCCTCCCCAGGCAGCACGTTCCATATATTTACCACCTTCTGTGTAAAACACTTGCCTTGCACATCAGTTCTAAACTTTTCCCCGCAAACTTTAAACCTATGTACCCCTCGTACTTGACTCTCCTACCCTAGGAAAGAGCATCTGACTATCCACTTTGTCCATGCCACACAGTGACCCAGCCGGGTCCCAGGTTCGATTCCCGGCTGGGTCACTATCTGTGTGGAGTCTGCACGTTCTCCCCGTGTGTGCGTGGGTTTCCTCCGGGTGCTCCGGTTTCCTCCCACAGTCCAAAGATGTGCGGGTTAGGTGGATTGGCCATGCTAAATTTGCCCGTAGTGTCCTAAAAAGTAAGGTTAAGGGGGGGAGGGTTGTTGGGTTATGGGTATAGGGTGGATACGTGGGTTTGTGTAGGGTGATCATTGCTCGGCACAACATCGAGGGCCGAAGGGCCTGTTCTGTGCTGTACTGTTCTATTCTATAATCTTGTAGACTTCTATCAGGTCGCCTCTCAACCAGTGAGAATAGACCGAGTTTCTCTAACCTCTCCTCATAGCTAATACCCTCCATAGCAGACAACATCCTAGTAAACCGCTTCTGTACCCTCTCCAAAGCATCCACATCCTTCTGGTTGCTAGGTTTGCAGATGATACAAAGATCTTTAGAGGGGCAGTTAGCATTGAGAAAGCAGGCGAGCGCAGAATGACTTGGACAGGCTAGGATAGTGGGCAATGAAGTGGCAGATGGAATACAATGTGGAAAAGTGTGAGGTTGTGCAATTTAGAACATGGAACATAGAATATACAGTGCAGAAGGAGGCCATTTGGCCCATCGAGTCTGCACCGACCCACTTAAGCTCTCACTTCGACCCTATCCCCGTAACCCAATAACTCCTCCTAACTATTTTGGACACTAAGGGTATTTTAGCATGGCCAATCCACCCAACCTGCACATCTTTGGACTGGGGGAGGAAACAGGAGCATCCGGAGGAAACCCACGCAGACACGGGGAGAACGTGCAGACTCCTCACAGACAGTGACCCAGCGGGGAATCAAACCTGGGACCCTGGCGCTGTGAAGCCACAGTGCTAGCCACTTGTGCTACCATGCTGCCCCCTTTGGAAGGAGAAATGGAGGCGTGGACTATTTTCAAAATGGGAAGATGCTTAGGAAATCAGAAGCACAAAGGGACTTGGGAGTCCTTGTTCACGATTCTCTTTAGGTTAACATGCAGGTTCAGTTGGCAGTTTGGAAGTAAAATGCAATGTTAGCATTCATGTCAAGAAAGCTAGAATACAAAACCAGGGAGGTACTTCTGAGTCTGCATAAGGCTCTGGTCAGACCCCATTTGGAGTATTGTGAGCAGTTTTGGGCCCCGTAACTAAGAAAGGATCTGCTGGCCTTGGAAAGGGTCCAGAGGAGGCTCACAAGAATGATCCCTAGAATGAAGAGCTTGTCATATGAGGAACGGTTGAAGACTCTGGGTCTGTACTCATAAGAGTTTAGAAGAATGAGGGGGGATCTTATTGAAACTTAAGAGATGCTGCGTGACCTGAATAGAGTGGACGTGAAGAGGATGTTTCCACTTGTAGGAAAAACTAGAAGCAGAGGACACAATCTCAGACTAAAGGGATGATCCTTTAAAACAGAGATGAGGGGGAATTTCTTCAGCCAGAGGGTGGTGAATCTGTGGAACTCTTTGCCGCAGAAGGCTGTGGAGGCCAATTCACTGAGTGTCTTTAAAATAGGGATAGATAGGTTCTTGATTAATAAGGGGATCAGGGGTTTTGGGGAGAAGGCAGGAGAACAGGGAAGAGAAAAATATCAGCCACGATTGAATGGCGGAGCAGACTCGATGGGCCGAGTCTCCTAATTCTGTGTCTTTTGGTCTTATGGTCTTCTGTAACCTCTCCAAAGCATCCACATCCTTCTGGTAGTGTGGCGACTAGAATTGTGCACAATATTCCAAATGAGGCCTAACTAAGGTCCTGTACAGCTGCAACATGACTTGCCAATTTTATATTCAATGCCCCGACCGATGAAGGCCAGCATGCCGTATGCCTTCATGACCACCTTATCCACATTCTTTGCCACTTTCAGTAATCGATGGACATGCATGCCCAGATGCCTCTGCCTGTCAATACTCGCAAGAGTTCGATCATTTATTGTGTAATTCCTTTGTGCATTTGACCCTCCAAAGTGCATTACCTCACAATTAAACTCCTTCTGCCATTTCTCCGCCCAAGACACCAACCAGTTTATATCCTGCTGTATCCACTGACAATCCTCTTCACTATCCACAACTCCACCAATTTTTGTGTCGTCTGCAAACTTACTAATCAGACCAGCTACATTTTCTTCCACATCATTTATATACACCACGAACAACAAAGGCCCCAGAACTTATCCCTGTGGAACGCCGCTTGTTACTGCCTTCCATTCAGAAGAGCACCTTCTACTGTTACACTCCGTCTTCTGTGCCCAAGCCAGTTCTGTATCCAACTTGCCAACTCGCCTCTGATCCCATGTGACTTCACCTTTTGTACCAGTCTACCATGTTGTGCTTCCTTGGCTGTAATGTCGACGTGGGTGGACCAGGACAGATTGTTGGTGATATTTACACCTAGGAATTTGAAGCTGTCAACCATCTCCACTTTGGCCCCGTTGATGCAGACAGGGGCGTGTACGATACTTTGCTTCCTGAAGTCAATGACCAGCTCTTTAGTTTTGCTGACATTGTGGGAGATATTGTTGTTACACCACTCCACAAGTTTCTCTCTCCCCCTCCTGTACTCTGACTCATCGTTGTTCAAGATCTGACCCATAAAGGTTGTGTCACCAGCAAACCTGTAGATGGAGTTGGAGCCAAATTTTGCCACACAGTCGTTTGTATATAAGGAGTGTAGTAGGGGGCTAAGTACGCTGCCATGCGGGGCCCCGGTATTGAGGACTATCGTGGAGGAGGTGTTGTTGTTTATCCTTACTGATTGTGGTCTGTGGGTTAGAAAGTCGAGGATCCAGTTGCAGAGTGAGGAGCCAAGTCCTAGGTTTTGGAGCTTTGATACGAGCTTGGCTGGGATTATGGTGTTGAAGGCGGAGCTGTAGTCAATAAATAGGAGTCTGACGTAGGAGTCTTTGTTGTCTAGATGCTCCATAGATGGGTGTAGGACCAGGGAGATGGCGTCTGCTATAGACCGGCTGTGATGTTATGGGAATTGCAGTGGACCAGGGCATTCTGGGAGTATAGAGTTGATGTGCCTCATGACCAACCTCTCGAAGCTCTTCATAATGATGGATGTCAGAGCCACCGGACGGTAGTCATTGAAGCACATTGCCTGTTCTTCTTTGATATCGGTATGATGGTGATCTGCAGCTGGTGGCCTGGGTTTATGGGGCACCTGGCCATGACGGATGGAATGGTTGTTGGCATGTGGTGCAGGGTGGGCTGCCAGCGGCTGGAGCTCGGTCTCCCTCTGGTGTGGGGGGTATGAAATAGTTATGGGAATGTGGGATGGGGGTGATGTCAGGGGAGCGGTAGTGGAGACTCACCCTGGTTGCCCTGGGGATTTCCCATCCTCACCGAACGCTGCCTTCTGGACCATCTGGTGGGGTCTACATGGTGGGGGGAAGGGGTAGTGGCGGATGTGATGGATGTGGGGCGCGTGGAACAGGGGGGTATGGATCGCAGGTGGTGCCAGGGCCACGGAGGTGGCAAGTCAACCAGGCCACCCTGAGGAGGTCGTGCAGCTTCTTCCGTCACTGGTGGCCGGTCCTGGTGGTGGGGCCCACGGCGCTCACAGCCTCTGCCACCTGCATACAGGCCCGGTTAACTTCAGCGAGTGGCAGCATCCTTCCCACCCTGAGATACAGGGTACCCCGGCTCTCCTTCCCTGGGAAACAGGGTACCCCGTCTCTCCTCCCCTGGGAACAGGGTACCCCGTCTCTCCTCCCCTGGGAAACAGGGTACCCCGTCTCTCCTCCCCTGGGAAACAGGGTACCCCGTCTCTCCTCCCCTGGGAAACAGAGTACCCCGGCTCTCCTCCCCTGGGAAACAGGGTACCCCGGCTCTCCTCCCCTGGGAAACAAGGTACCCCGTCTCTCCTCCCCTGGGAAACAGGGTACCCCGTCTCTCCTCCCCTGGGAAACAGGGTACCCCGTCTCTCCTCCCCTGGGAAACAGGGTACCCCGGCTCTCCTCCCCTGGGAAAGAGGGTACCCAGTCTCTCCTCCCCTGGGAAACAGGGTACCCCGTCTCTCCTCCCCTGGGAAACAGGGTACCCCGTCTCTCCTCCCCTGGGAAACAGGGTACCCCGGCTCTCCTCCCCTGGGAAACAGGGTACCCCGTCTCTCCTCCCCTGGGAAACAGGGTACCCCGGCTCTCCTCCCCTGGGAAACAGGGTACCCAGTCTCTCCTCCCCTGGGAAACAGGGTACCCCGTCTCTCCTCCCCTGGGAAACAGGGTACCCAGTCTCTCCTCCCCCGGGAAACAGGGTACCCCGTCTCTCCTCCCCTGGGAAACAGGGTACCCCGTCTCTCCTCCCCTGGGAAACAGGGTACCCCGTCTCTCCTCCCCTGGGAAACAGGGTACCCCGTCTCTCCTCCCCTGGGAAACAGGGTACCCCGTCTCTCCTCCCCTGGGAAACAGGGTACCCGGCTCTCCTCCCCTGGGAAACAGGGTACCCCGTCTCTCCTCCCCTGGGAAACAGGGTACCCCGTCTCTCCTCCCCTGGGAAACAGGGTACCCCGTCTCTCGTCCCCTGGGAACAGGGTACCCAGTCTCTCCTCCCCCGGGAAACAGGGTACCCCGTCTCTCCTCCCCTGGGAAACAGGGTACCCCGTCTCTCCTCCCCTGGGAAACAGGGTACCCCGTCTCTCCTCCCCCGGGAAACAGGGTACCCCGTCTCTCCTCCCCTGGGAAACAGGGTACCCCGTCTCTCCTCCCCATGGAAACAGGGTACCCCGTCTCTCCTCCCCTGGGAAACAGGGTACCCCGGCTCTCCTCCCCTGGGAAACAGGGTACCCCGTCTCTCCTCCCCTGGGAAACAGGGTACCCCGTCTCTCCTCCCCTGGGAACAGGGTACCCCGTCTCTCCTCCCCTGGGAAACAGAGTACCCAGTCTCTCTTCCCCTGGGAAACAGAGTACCCCGGCTCTCCTCCCCTGGGAAACAGAGTACCCCGGCTCTCCTCCCCTGGGAAACAGTGTACCCCGGCTCTCCTCCCCTGGGAAACAGGGTACCCCGTCTCTCCTCCCTTGGGAACAGGGTACCCCGTCTCTCCTCCCCTGGGAACAGGGTACCCCGTCTCTCCTCCCCTGGGAACAGTGTGCACCCCCTCTCTTCCCCTGGGAAACAGGGTACCCAGTCTCTCCTCCCCTGGGAAACAGGGTGCTCCGCCTCTCTTCCACTGCATTGAGCAATATCTCCAACTCTGTGTAACGGAACCTCAGGGCCGCTCTGCGGGGCAGCATCTCCTTGGCTGCAGTGAGAATGTGTGGGGAGCGGTGCAGCTCCACCTTATCTGACTCTGCAGTGCCAATCGTGGCCCCAGCGAATCACTCGCCGGCGAGAGTTGAATCATAAGAACATAAGAACTAGGAGCAGGAATAGGCCATCTGGCCCCTCGAGCCTGCTCCGCTATTCAATTAGATCATGGCTGATCTTTTGTGGACTCAGCTCCACTTTCCGGCCCGAACACCATAACCCTTAATCCCTTTATTCTTCAAAAAACTATCTATCTTTACCTTAAAATCATTTAATGAAGGAGCCTCAACTGCTTCACTGGGCAAGGAATTCCATAGATTCACAACCCTTTGGGTGAAGAAGTTCCTCCTAAACTCAGTCCTAAATCTACTTCCCCTTATTTTGAGGCTATGCCCCCTAGTTCTGCTTTCACCCGCCAGTGGAATCGCACTAGTTCCATGTAGTGTATATTCGCCTGGCTGGGATCAGTCCAGGGTTGGCGCTGCCATTGGGACAGTGGAACATCCCCGCTCAGTCAGAACCTCCTCTCAGGCGCTGCCAGCCTTGTTCAGCTTATCCAGCATTTTCTATATTTGTTTCCTACTTTTATATTTCATTCTCCAGGCAATAAACACCAACTCCTCATGTGGTACCTGCAGACTAACTGCATGTGATCCTTCTCCCAGGACACCCAGATCACTCTGTACCACCAAGTTCAAAAACCTCTCTCCATGTAAATTGCAGAGTTTCTGTTCTTGCCCAAGTGGAGGATGGATGTTCAGGACAATGAAGGAAATCACGCAGCTTCCAGACAATGAAGAAACTTTCAAAGATTAAAAATTCTTAGCTCTGCCTCCTCGCCCTCTGATCGTGCCTCACTCAAGTTTCTCCTGAGGGTCTGGCAATGTTCATGGCTTGTGTGGCGGAGGGTGAAATTATGTTGTGGTCTGAATGTTAAACTTTAATTAGACACCACGTGGAATATTCCAGCTGAGTGCTCAGTGGTTGAGATGCCGCAGGGTATGATCATGTGGGGAATACAGTGGGAAGCACTGCACCATTATTGCAAACACCCTCTCATTCTGTCTCTATGAGGGGGACAGGATGAAAATCGACCCCACATGGTGACGGGTTGCATCACTGTGCTGTCATTGCTATGGAATGTAAAATAGCACCGGAGGGGGAACTCCATCCTGGAAGACAGGGCAGCGTCTGAGGTGAACAGAGTTCACGAAAATCTGGTTATCTAATCCCTGTTCAGTCGATTCATCAACTGCAAAGTGCTTTCAGCCAAGAAAGAAATCTGCCTCATAAAATCTTTATAGGAAAATCTGAGTTAGAGTCGTGACATTCAGACTGATTGCACGAGAGGAACTTCACTACAAATGTAAAGATAAAGAGGAAAAGCCCAAGGATCGGTCTCAAATGCTTTTTTTTAGTGATTGTCTGTAGCATAGAAATAATGTAAACTAACACAAAACACTTAGTCTTGTCTGGAAACCCTTTTCAGGAGAATGAATAAATAGCTGTTAATTATCACAAGAATGTTGGGAGGTGAAGTGTCTGTTTTATCATCACTCCCCTCCTTCACTCTCTCCAACAGTTACTGCAGTAAACAAATCTTCCATTTATATAGCGCCCTCAGGAGCTCAGGCCATCGCAAAACATCTCAGTCAATCAAATATGTCTCAAAAACAACAACTTCCATTTATAGAGCACCTTTAATGTAATGAAATATTCCAAGGCACTTCACAGGAGCTTTATAAACTAAAGTATGACATCGAGCCACGTCAAGAGACATTCGGCCAAATGATCAAAGGCGTTGTCACAAAAGTAGGTTTTAAGGATTGTTTAAAGGAGAAAATGGAGGTGGAGAGATGTGAGGGAATTCCAGAGTTTGGGGCCGAGGAAGCTGAGGCATAGCCAATGATGGAGGGACTAAAACCGAGCCACACAAGAGGCCAGAATTAGCGGGTGTGGATTTTTTGAAGGGTTTACAAAGCCAGAGACGGTCAGAGAGGGAGAGGGGTGAGACCATGGAGGAATTTGAAAACAAGGATGAGAATATTAAAATAAAGATGGTGCGTGGCCAGGAGCTAATGTCACTCAACTAGAAAAGGGCTGACAAGAGAAGAGGACTTGGTGGGAGTTCGGGCACAAGCAGCAGAGGTTTAAATGTTCAACGTTACAGAGGGTAGAATGTGGCAGAGCTGCTGAGGGTGTGGGAATAATCTGCTCCAGAGATAGTAAAGACATGAAGGAGGATTTCAGGGTACAATTGGGTGTTGTCATGGAGGTGGAAATGGATAGTCTTAGTGGTGAAGGGTTAGGAGCACATCTGGGGTCAAATATTAACCCAAGGTTGAGAACAGGTTATTGTCGTCTCCCATTGTTGCTAGGCAGAGGGATAGAGACAGGTTGCTAGGCAGAGGGATGGAGACAGGTTGCTCGGGAGAGGGATGGAGACAGGTTGCTAGGGAGAGGGATAGAGACAGGTTGCTAGGGACAGGGATGGAGACAGGTTGCTAGGGAGAGGGATGGAGACAGGTTGCTAGGGAGAGGGGTGCAGACAGGTTGCTAGGGAGAGGGATAGAGACAGGTTTCTAGGCAGAGGGATAGAGACAGGTTGCTAGGGAGAGGGATGGGGACAGGTTGCTCGGGAGAGGGATGGAGACAGGTTGCTAGGCAGAGGGATAGAGACAGGTTGCTAGGCAGAGTGATAGAGACAGGTTGCTAGGGAGAGGGATGGAGACAGGTTGCTAGGGAGAGGGATGGAGACAGGTTGCTAGGCAGAGGGATAGAGACAGGTTGCTAGGCAGAGGGATGGAGGCAGGTTGCTAGGGAGAGGGATGGAGACAGGTTGCTAGGCAGGGAGATGGAGACAGGTTGCTAGGCAGAGGGATGGAGACAGGTTGCTAGGGAGAGGGATGGAGACAGGTTGCTAGGCAGAGGGATGGAGACAGGTTGCTAGGGAAAGGGATGGAGACAGGTTGCTAGGGAGAGGGATGGAGACAGGTTGCTAGGGAGAGGGATGGAGACAGGTTGCTAGGGAGAGGGATGGAGACAGGTTGCTAGGCAGGGAGATGGAGACAGGTTGCTAGGGAGAGGGATGGAGACAGTTTGCTAGGGAGAGGGATGGAGACAGGTTGCTAGGGAGAGGGATGGAGACAGTTTGCTAGGGAGAGGGATGGAGACAGGTTGCTAGGGAGAGGGATGGAGACAGGTTGCTAGGCAGAGGGATGGAGACAGGTTGCTAGGGAGAGGGATAGGGACAGGTTGCTAGGGAGAGGGATGGAGACAGGTTGCTAGGGAGAGGGATGGAGACAGGTTGCTAGGCAGAGGGAAGGAGACAGGTTGCTAGGCAGAGGGATAGAGACAGGTTGCTAGGCAGAGGGATAGAGACAGGTTGCTAGGCAGAGGGATGGAGACAGGTTGCTAGGGAGAGGGATGGAGACAGGTTGCTAGGCAAAGGGATAGAGACAGGTTGCTAGGCAGAGGGATGGAGACAGGTTGTTAGGGAGAGGGATGGAGACAGGTTGCTAGGGAGAGGGATGGAGACAGGTTGCGAGGCAGAGGGATGGAGACAGGTTGCTAGGGAAAGAGATGGAGACAGGTTGCTCGGGAGAGGGATGGAGACAGGTTGCTAGGCAGGGAGATGTAGACAGGTTGCTAGGGAGAGGGATGGAGACAGTTTGCTAGGGAGAGGGATAGAGACAGGTTGCTAGGGGAGGGATGGAGACAGGTTGCTAGGCAGAGGGATGGAGACAGGTTGCTAGGCAGAGGGATGGAGACAGATTGCTAGGGAGAGGGATGGAGACAGGTTGCTAGGCAGAGGGATGGAGACAGGTTGCGAGGGAGAGGGATAGGGACAGGTTGCTAGGGAGAGGGATGGAGACAGGTTGCTAGGCAGAGGGATGGAGACAGGTTGCTAGGGAGAGGGACGGAGACAGGTTGCTAGGCAGAGGGATGGAGACAGGTTGCTAGGGAGAGGGATGGAGACAGGTTGCTAGGGAGAGGGATAGAGACAGGTTGCTAGGCAGAGGGATGGAGACAGGTTGCTAGGGAGAGGGATGGAGACAGGTTGCTAGGGAGAGGGATGGAGACAGGTTGCTAGGGAGAGGGATGGAGACAGGTTGCTAGGCAGAGGGATGGAGACAGGTTGCTAGGGAAAGAGATGGAGACAGGTTGCTAGGGAGAGGGATGGAGACAGGTTGCTAGGGAGAGGGATGGAGACAGGTTGCTAGGGAGAGGGATGGAGACAGGTTGCTAGGGAGAGGGATGGAGACAGGTTGCTAGGCAGGGAGATGGAGACAGGTTGCTAGGGAGAGGGATGGAGACAGTTTGCTAGGGAGAGGGATAGAGACAGGTTGCTAGGGGAGGGATGGAGACAGGTTGCTAGGCAGAGGGATGGAGACAGGTTGCTAGGCAGAGGGATGGAGACAGGTTGCTAGGGAGAGGGATGGAGACAGGTTGCTAGGCAGAGGGATGGAGACAGGTTGCTAGGGAGAGGGATAGGGACAGGTTGCTAGGGAGAGGGATGGAGACAGGTTGCTAGGGAGAGGGATGGAGACAGGCTGCTAGGGAGAGGGACGGAGACAGGTTGCTAGGCAGAGGGATGGAGACAGGTTGCTAGGGAGAGGGATGGAGACAGGTTGCTAGGGAGAGGGATAGAGACAGGTTGCTAGGCAGAGGGATGGAGACAGGTTGCTAGGGAGAGGGATGGAGACAGGTTGCTAGGGAGAGGGATGGAGACAGGTTGCTAGGGAGAGGGATGGAGACAGGTTGCTAGGCAGAGGGACGGAGACAGGTTGCTAGGGAGAGGGATGGAGACAGGTTGCTAGGGAGAGGGATGGAGACAGGTTGCTAGGGAGAGGGATGGAGACAGGTTGCTAGGCAGAGGGATAGAGACAGGTTGCTAGGCAGAGGGATGGAGACAGGTTGCTAGGGAGAGGGATGGAGACAGGTTGCTAGGCAGGGAGATGGAGACAGGTTGCTAGGCAGAGGAATGGAGACAGGTTGCTAGGGAGAGGGATGGAGACAGGTTGCTAGGCAGAGGGATGGAGACAGGTTGCTAGGGAGAGGGATGGAGACAGTTTGCTAGGGAGAGGGATGGATACAGGTTGCTAGGGGAGGGATGGAGACAGGTTGCTAGGCAGAGGGATGGAGACAGGTTGCTAGGGAGAGGGATAGAGACAGGTTGCTAGGCAGAGTGATAGAGACAGGTTGCTAGGGAGAGGGATGGAGACAGGTTGCTAGGGAGAGGGATGGAGATAGGTTGCTAGGCAGAGGGATAGAGACAGGTTGCTAGGCAGAGGGATGGAGGCAGGTTGCTAGGGAGAGGGATGGAGACAGGTTGCTAGGCAGGGAGATGGAAACAGGTTGCTAGGCAGAGGGATGGAGACAGGTTGCTAGGGAGAGGGATGGAGACAGGTTGCTAGGCAGAGGGATGGAGACAGGTTGCTAGGGAAAGGGATGGAGACAGGTTGCTAGGGAGAGGGATGGAGACAGGTTGCTAGGGAGAGGGATGGAGACAGGTTGCTAGGGAGAGGGATGGAGACAGGTTGCTAGGCAGGGAGATGGAGACAGGTTGCTAGGGAGAGGGATGGAGACAGTTTGCTAGGGAGAGGGATGGAGACAGGTTGCTAGGGAGAGGGATGGAGACAGGTTGCTAGGCAGAGGGATGGAGACAGGTTGCTAGGGAGAGGGATAGGGACAGGTTGCTAGGGAGAGGGATGGAGACAGGTTGCTAGGGAGAGGGATGGAGACAGGTTGCTAGGCAGAGGGAAGGAGACAGGTTGCTAGGCAGAGGGATAGAGACAGGTTGCTAGGCAGAGGGATAGAGACAGGTTGCTAGGCAGAGGGATGTAGACAGGTTGCTAGGGAGAGGGATGGAGACAGGTTGCTAGGCAAAGGGATAGAGACAGGTTGCTAGGCAGAGGGATGGAGACAGGTTGTTAGGGAGAGGGATGGAGACAGGTTGCTAGGGAGAGGGATGGAGACAGGTTGCTAGGCAGAGGGACGGAGACAGGTTGCTAGGGAAAGAGATGGAGACAGGTTGCTAGGGAGAGGGATGGAGACAGGTTGCTAGGGAGAGGGATGGAGACAGGTTGCTAGGGAGAGGGATGGAGACAGGTTGCTAGGGAGAGGGATGGAGACAGGTTGCTAGGCAGGGAGATGGAGACAGGTTGCTAGGGAGAGGGATGGAGACAGTTTGCTAGGGAGAGGGATAGAGACAGGTTGCTAGGGGAGGGATGGAGACAGGTTGCTAGGCAGAGGGATGGAGACAGGTTGCTAGGCAGAGGGATGGAGACAGGTTGCTGGGGAGAGGGATGGAGACAGGTTGCTAGGCAGAGGGATGGAGACAGGTTGCTAGGGAGAGGGATAGGGACAGGTTGCTAGGGAGAGGGATGGAGACAGGTTGCTAGGGAGAGGGATGGAGACAGGTTGCTAGGCAGAGGGATGGAGACAGGTTGCTAGGGAGAGGGACGGAGACAGGTTGCTAGGCAGAGGGATGGAGACAGGTTGCTAGGGAGAGGGATGGAGACAGGTTGCTAGGGAGAGGGATAGAGACAGGTTGCTAGGCAGAGGGATGGAGACAGGTTGCTAGGGAGAGGGATGGAGACAGGTTGCTAGGGAGAGGGATGGAGACAGGTTGCTAGGGAGAGGGATGGAGACAGGTTGCTAGGCAGAGGGACGGAGACAGGTTGCTAGGGAGAGGGATGGAGACAGGTTGCTAGGGAGAGGGATGGAGACAGGTTGCTAGGGAGAGGGATGGAGACAGGTTGCTAGGCAGAGGGATAGAGACAGGTTGCTAGGCAGAGGGATGGAGACAGGTTGCTCGGGAGAGGGATGGAGACAGGTTGCTAGGCAGGGAGATGGAGACAGGTTGCTAGGCAGAGGGATGGAGACAGGTTGCTAGGGAGAGGGATGGAGACAGGTTGCTAGGCAGAGGGATGGAGACAGGTTGCTAGGGAGAGGGATGGAGACAGTTTGCTAGGGAGAGGGATGGAGACAGGTTGCTAGGGGAGGGATGGAGACAGGTTGCTAGGCAGAGGGATGGAGACAGGTTGCTAGGCAGAGGGATGGAGACAGGTTGCTAGGGAGAGGGATGGAGACAGGTTGCTAGGCAGAGGGATAGGGACAGGTTGCTAGGGAGAGGGATGGAGACAGGTTGCTAGGGAGAGGGATGGAGACAGGTTGCTAGGGAGAGGGATGGAGACAGGTTGCTAGGGAGAGGGATGGAGACAGGTTGTTAGGGAGAGGGATAGGGACAGGTTGCTAGGGAGAGAGATGGAGACAGGTTGCTAGGGAGAGGGATAGAGACAGGTTGCTAGGCAGAGGGATGGAGACAGGTTGCTAGGGAGAGGGATGGAGACAGGTTGCTAGGGAGAGGGATGGAGACATGTTGCTTGGGAGAGGGATGGAGACAGGTTGCTAGGTAGAGGGATGGAGACAGGTTGCTAGGGAGAGGGATAGAGACAGGTTGCTAGGGAGAGGGATGGAGTCATGTTGCTAGGCAGAAGGATGGAGACAGGTTGCTAGGGAGAGGGATAGAGACAGGTTGCTAGGCAGGGAGATGGAGACAGGTTGCTAGGGACAGGGATGGAGACAGGTTGCTAGGGAGAGGGATGGAGACAGGTTGCTAGGGAGAGGGATGGTGACAGGTTGCTAGGGAGAGGGATGGAGACAGGTTGCTAGGGAGAGGGATAGAGACAGGTTGCTAGGGAGAGGGATGGAGACAGGTTGCTAGGCAGAAGGATGGAGACAGGTTGCTAGGGAGAGGGATGGAGACAGGTTGCTAGAGAGAGGGATGGAGACAGGTTGCTAGGGAGAGGGATAATGACAGGTTGCTAGGCAGGGAGATGGAGACAGTTTGCTAGCGACAGGGATGGAGACAGGTTGCTAGGGAGAGGGATGGAGACAGGTTGCTAGGGAGAGGGATAGAGACAGGTTGCTAGGCAGAGGGATGGAGACAGGTTGCTAGGGAGAGGGATGGAGACAGGTTTATAGGGAGAGGGATGGAGACAGGTTACTAGGGACAGGGATGGAGACAGGTTGCTAGGGAGAGGGATGGAGACAGGTTGTTAGGGAGAGGGATGGAGACAGGTTGCTAGGCAGAGGGATAGAGACAGGTTGCTAGGCAGAGGGATGGAGACAGGTTGCTAGGGAGAGGGATGGAGACAGGTTGCTAGGCAGAGGGATAGAGACAGGTTGCTAGGCAGAGGGATGGAGAAAGGTTGCTAGGGAGAGGGATAGAGACAGGTTGCTAGGCAGAGGGATAGAGACAGGTTGCTAGGCAGAGGGATACAGCTAGGTTGCTAGGGACAGGGATGGAGACAGGTTGCTAGGCAGAGGGATGGAGACAGGTTGCTAGGCAGAGGGATGGAAACAGGTTGCTAGGCAGAGGGATGGCGACAGGTTGCTATGGAGAGGGATGGAGACAGGTTGCTAGGGAGAGGGACGGAGACAGGTTGCTAGGGACAGGGATGGAGACAGGTTGCTAGGGAGAGGGATGGAGACAGGTTGTTAGGGAGAGGGATGGAGACAGGTTGCTAGGCAGAGGGATGGAGACAGGTTGCTAGGCAGGGAGATGGAGACAGGTTGCTAGGGAGAGGGATAGAGACAGGTTGCTAGGGAGAGGGATGGAGACAGGTTGCTAGGCAGGGAGATGGAGACAATTTGCTAGGCAGGGAGATGGAGACAGGTTGCTAGGCAGAGGGAAGGAGACAGGTTGCTAGGCAGAGGGATGGAGACAGGTTGCTAGGGACACGGAGATGGAGACAGGTTGCTAGGCAGGGAGATGGAGACAGGTTGCTAGGCAGAGGGAAGGAGACAGGTTGCTAGGCAGAGGGGTGGAGACAGGTTGCTAGGGACAGGGAGATGGAGACAGGTTGCTAGGCAGGGAGATGGAGACAATTTGCTAGGCAGAGGGAAGGAGACAGGTTGCTAGGCAGAGGGATGGAGACAGGTTGCTAGACAGAGGGATGGATATAGGCTGCTAGGCAGGGAGATGGAGACAGCAGCTAGGAGTTTGGAGGAGAGACTGAAAACAATGGCTTCCATATTCCCAGTAACCAATTAGGTTTCTGTTCTTCCAGGACTGAATGTCTGATCAGCAGTTTGGTAAATTAGCGATAGCAAAGAATTGAGAGAGGTGCTGGTGGTGAGGTTGAGCTGAGTGTACTTGGGGCAGTTAACACTCTGTTATAGGGTCACTTTTGGTGCTTTATCCATGAGGATATAAATGTACGGAGCGATGTATAAATTCCAGGCTTTATCCTCAATTGGAATGTCACAACTGTATTTGAGGATTATAGCTTGTATAAACAGAGGTGAAATAGACACGAGTTTGTCTGTGATATGATTGATCAGTGTGACCCAGTGTGAATTATAATAGAAATGGAATAATTCATATCATAAAATAACAACAGTAAATAGTCTAGCAAGCACAGCGGAATGGAAGGGAGGGATGGAGGGAGAATACGTAGGAGAGAGGAATGAGGAATGATGTCAAGGTAGAGGGAGGGAGGGAAAGGAGAGGGCGTGAGAAATTCCCAATATCTTCATTGAAATCCTTTTGAAATATAATCACTGTAGCAATGTTGACAAAGAGTCGAGATGTGTTGAGGGAGATGCTCAAAACAGCTGTCAGATAGATGACAAGATCAATAGTTTCCGAGTGTGATTGTTTGAGGAATCAATTTGTGCAGGTATTCAGAGATCTCTTGTGCTCTTCATGATGTAATGCCGTAAGGTTGAGGAGAGGGCAGAAAAAGTCTCAATTGAACATCCCATCGCAAGATTCCGGGCGGGATTCTCGTTGGCCGACGCCGAAATCGGGGCGTGTAATTGGGTCGAAATTGCGGCAGACACCCATCTGTCGCCGAATTACATGCTCCGCCTCCTCGAAAACAACATCAATGCGACGCACACCGCGTGTAGTTAAAACACCATTAGCTGGACCATCCATGATGCTCCGCCTCCGATGGGCCGAGTTCCCGACGGCGAGGTCCACGTGTGCTCTCACAAATCGTGAACCTGGCGTGGAGGCTGCTGGCCAGGGGGGGGTTTCTGCCAGGACTGGGGAGAGTGGGATCGGGGTGCACGGGGGACACAATACCATTACCGCTGCCAGCAAGGCAGCCATGAGGCTTCCACATGCCGCTGACACACTGCTTCAAACCTGGTGCCTTGGGTCGTACAGGTGACCCTCACCAGCCCAGCCCCCCCCCCCCTCCCCCCGGCCGGGTGCCCTTTAGCCCAGCCAGCCCATCGGTTGTATGGGCGCGCCAGCACAACCTATCCCATCATTTCGGCCCTGATCAGTGTGGGTGTAGGGGGTGTATAGTTTAAGAGCAGCTGCAGCTTGTCAGACCTGCAAGTGTCCATCACGGATCTGGTGATTCCCACACCGTTTTCCGTGGGTTTTACTGGTGTTCCACACAGGACTAGTACGAGCCCCTCACCGGTACCAGAAACGGTGAAGGAGTGGCAACGATTTTTCTGACGTGAAACTCCACGGATACTCCGTTGGCGTCAACAATTAGCCGCAGGAAAGGAGAATCCAGCCCACCAAGAGTGCAATAATTCTGCAATTAGTTGAGAGTTTAGAGCGAATATCCAAATCCCTGGAATGAGCCTTGACACCATGATCTTCTCAGAGATATTATTGAGAAGACCATATGACATAGGAGCAGAATTAGGCCACTTGGCCCATCGAGCCTGCTCTGCCATTCAATCATGGCTGATATTTTTCTCATCTCCATTCTCCTGCCTTCTCCCCATAACCCCTGATCCCCTCATTAATCAACAACCTATCTATCTCTGTCTTAAAGACACTCAGTGGTTTGGCCTTCACAGCCTTCTGCGGCAAAGAGTTCCACAGATTCACCACCCTCTGGCTGAAGAAATTCCTCCTCATCTCTTAGAGGATCTTCCCTTTCGTCTGAGATTGTGTCGTCTGGTTTTAGTTTTTCCTCCAAGCGGAAACATCCTCTCCACGTCCACTCTATCGAGGCCTCGCAGTATCCTGTAAGTTTCAATAAGACCCCCCCATCCTTCTAAACTCCAACGAGTACAGACCCAGAGTCCTCAACCATTCCTCATACGACAAGCTCTTCATTCCAGAAGTGAGATTCCCAGAGGACACAGCGAGATTATTATTTGAGTGGGTGTAAATTGAGAAAGGTGGATACTCAGCGAGACCTTGGTGTCCTCGTGCATCAGTCGCTGAAAGTAAGCGTGCAGGTACTGCAGGCAGTAAAGAAGGGATGTTGGCCTTTATAGCGGGAGGATTTGAGTACAGGAATAGAGATGTTTTACTACAATTGTATCGGGCATTGATGAGGCCACACCTGGCGTATTGTGTGCAGTTTTTGTCTCCTTATCTGAGGAAGGATGTTCTTGCTATGGAGGGAGCGCAGCGAAGGTTTACCAGGCTGATTCCTGGGATGGCGGGACTGTCAGATGGGGAGGGACTAAATCGGTTAGGATTATATTCGCTGGAGTTTAGAAGAGTGAGAGGGGATCTCATAGAAACTCACAAAATTCTGACAGGTTTTGACAGGGTAGATTCAGAAAGAATGTTCTTGATGGTGGGGGAGTCCAGAACTAGGGATCATAGTTTGAGATAAGGAGTAAACCTTTTAGGACTGAGGTGAGGAGAAATTTCTTTGCCTAGAGAGCGGGGAATCTGTGGAATTCGCTACCACAGAAAGTAGTTGATGTCAAAACGTTGTGTAATTTCAAGAAGGAATTAGATATAGCTCTTGGGGGATAAAGGAATCAAGGGATATGGGGGAAGGCAGGATCAGGATATTGAACTTGATGATGAGCCATGGTCATAATGAATGGTGGAGCAGGCTCGAAGGGCTGAATGGCCTCCTCCTGCTTCTATTTTCTATGCTTCTATGTTTGGGATTAATCTCTGCACATCTCAGATCGGAGCAGCATTGATTACTCTCTGCATTGGATTCAGGAGGGACATTGGCCATTGATGCTGCTTATGATGCCATCCAGTGACTCATATTGGAAATGCACATCTGGATGTTAGGCTGGGCCTTCATGCTTCACGACTGAGGTTCCCTCGAGTTGTTCAGCAACGCAGCAGAATTAGGCCACTGAAACCATGAGGAAGATATTCAACCCAGCAAGGAGCACGGAATCTTCGAGAGGGAATAAATGAGAGAAAAAGAAAAGAAAAATGTTGCACAACAGATGATGGACAGCCAGATAATGAGTAAAGACCTCCTGTCAAACTCAACAGGCCCTCCGAATGCAGAAAATAACAACAAGAAGCGAATTGAGAGAAGTGGAGAGCGGAGGTGGCAGATGAAAGAGTGCGAGAAAGTGTGAGACTGAGAGGAGAGTGTTGGCGTGGAGTTTGGAGCTCCCAAGGTGGTGTCAGGATTAAAGGGTGACAAGAGTTCATTTAGACACCAACACAGTTGTGACAAGAGACAAACATTGTGCAGTGGGCATAACGCTGACAATCACACTGAAGGAGTAATCTTTTCCAGTGGTATTAACTAATAGAATTAGTGATCATATAAACAAGAAAAATGCAAAGATACCCACTAATCGTGATGAGCAAAACTGAGGACCACATCAATAACACCAAGAATTTTATATACTACTTTTAACTTAATAAAACATCACAAGGCAACAAGCAAAATGAAGAGATTTTAAGGAGTATAACTGCATTAGCTTGTTGTCATGGTAATGGAGAATCTGAAAGTAATAGATAAGTAACATTTCACAATAACATACAGACCATGCGGGGTCAGACATACGATAAATAAAAATGCCACAATGAGGAATATACATTTTATGTCACTTGACTACAATTATGAAGACGATTAGATTTAAATAAATATGTTCGACAAGTTGCAAATGAACAGCATGGGCCCGTGTTTCTGAGAGTTGTGCAAGATCAATTTAGGCTCTGAATTTACAAGAGGATTGGTGGCAAAATTGATCACAACTTGGTGGTTGTTAGGGTTAGGGTTCAATACGAAACAAAGTTAAGTTTGGAAGGAAACGCGACAGGTTGTGGGAAAGCGAGTTAGTATCTGGTGAATTGTTGAACCATAAACCAGTTCAAGGTACTGACATAAGAACATTAACTCAGGCTGGACGAAGCTCTCAGGGGAAACCAACAGAGCAACCCAGGGAAATAACTGAGCTCTCAGAAGACAATGGACTGGAGACAAGGGTTTGAGGAAAGAGAGAAAGTTAAAGGATTTGAACAAATGAGAATGCAAGAAATTAAAAAATGCTGCAATATACAACAGAAACGTGGAGAAGGGCAGCGGAGATAAATGTGTGTTTATATGTTATAAAGTCAGGTTTGGTACAAAGACCAACTTGGCATTAGATGTTCAGATTAGAGGACTGATATAGTTATTTTATAGGAGTTGATTCAGACTATTCTGTCTAAACTTATACAATGTAAACCTATCTCACTCTATCAATTGGGACTAGCTCAGTGATAGAAACTGGGCGGCATGGAAAAGAGGGGCCCAAGGGCCTGTTTCCATGCTGTAAACCTCTCTGACTCCATGACTTTACGCATCGCTTTGGGACATACACTTCACTCTGATGGTAGACCAGGCACCAATAAGGTTATGCTCCACATTCAGTTGAAAATTCCAAACAACAGTTCTGATCAGATTCACTTAATTCAATCATAACAATTGATCTTGACACCACACTATAAATAAGGAAGGTGGGATTAACAAATCTAGATGACACATCAGTTTTTGAACATGTTCCAGTCTCTACTTGTCAGAGCTGTCTAGAATAGAACAAAGAACAAAGAACAAAGAAAATTACAGCACAGGAACAGGCCCTTTGGCCCTCCCAGCCTGCGCCGATCCTGATCCTTAATCTAAAACTGTCGCCTATTTTCCAAGGATCTACTTCCCTCTGTTCCCCACCCGTTCATGTATCTGTCTAGATGCATCTTAAATGATGCTATCGTGCCCGCCTCTAGCACCTCTGCTGGCAAAGCATTCCAGGCACCCACCACCCTCTGCGTAAAAAACTTTTCATGCACATCTCCCTTAAACTTTCCCCCTCTCACCTTGAAATCGTGACCCCTTGTAACTGACACCCCCACTCTTGGAAAAAGCTTCTTGCTATCCACCCTGAACCTTCACCTCTGACTTAGAGGGAATAATACTGCAACACAAAGCCACAGACTAACTCTCTTTAGGGTTATGCATAGGGATAAATACTGGAACCTCTCCATTCCAATGACTGTGTAATGGACAGAAAATGCCAAGGGTACGATAAAGGCCAATACAGTCATTCTAATGAGTAGGACAGAGTAGAGGAGCAGAAAGAGTTATAAAAGTCTACAAGATGACATCACATAACTTGACCCTAGTTTTTAAGCCTGACATTGTACTTATCCTATTTTGGAAATCTCTCCCATGACAATAAAACCTAACAACTTCTCAGGCACTAAGCAGCTCTCCCTTACTAAGTTTGGTGATCAAAAACTGCTCCTTTGCAAAAATTATGGCCCACATTTTGCAATGTTGCTGATAGTAAAAGTATCAGCATTTTATTGTCATTACTCCTGGAGTCCGCACATGAGCAGAGCACGAACATCCACAAATTACTGTCGGTAATTCTATGCTACTCCACATGGTGAGCTGTTGAGGTCACAGGCACAGGTTGAAATGGCTATAGGTTGAGAGAGGGGAATGTGCAATGAGACCTGTGTGTCCTCATACAGCAGTTACTGAAGGTAAGCAGACAGGAAGAGCAGGCAACGATGAGGGCAAATGGGACGTTGGCCTTCGTAGCAAGAAGATTCGAGTACAGGAGCAGGGATGTGTTGCTGTGATTATACAGGGCCTTGGTGAGGCCACACCTGGGATATTGTGTTGAGTTTTGGTCTCCTTATCTGAGGAAGGATGTTCTTGCTATGGAGGGAGTGCAGCGAAGGTTTACCAGACTGATTCCTGGGATAACGGGACTGACACATGAGGAGAGATTGAGTTGGTTACGGTTATATTTGCTGAAGTTTAGAAGAATGAGGGGGGGGGGTTCTCACTGAAGTATCAAATCAGCTAGAATTCTTTGAGGAGATAATGAGAAAGTTAGACAAAAGAGAACCAGTGGACGTGATCTATTTTGATTTCCAGAAGACCTTTGATAAGGTGCCATACAGGACACTGCTAAATAGGACAAGAGCGCATGGTGTTATGGGTAAGGTACTAGCATGGATAGATGATTGGCTGGCTGGCAGAAGTCAATGAGTAGAGATAAATGGGTCTTTTTCAGGATGGCAGCTGCTGTTTTGCAGGGGTCAGTGTTGGGTCCACAGCTATTCACGATATACATTAATGATCTGAAAGAAGGAACTGGGGAACATAGATTCAAAATAAGGGGAAGCAGATTTAGGACTGAGTTGAGGAGGAACTTCTTCATCCAAAGAGCTGTGAATCTGTGGAATTCCTTGCCCAGTGAAGCAGTGAAGCTACAAAGTTAAATGTGTTTATGCCAAAGATGTATAGATTTTTGAACAGTAAAGGAATTAGGGTTATGGTGAGTGGGCAGCTTAGTGGAGCTGAGTCCACAAAAAAAATCAGCCGTGATCTTATTGAATGGCGGATCAGACTCAAAGGTCCAGATGGACCTACGCCTGCTCCTAGTTCTTACCTCTTATGTTCTTATTGTTGCTCAGTTTGTAGATGATACAAAGATCTGTAGGGGACAGGTAGTATTGAGGAAGCAGGCGGACTGCAGAAGGATTTGGGCGGACTAGGAGAGTGGGCAAAGAAGTGGCAGATATAATACAATGTGGAAAAGTGAGGTCATGCACTTGGAAGGAGGAATCTAGGCATAGACTATTTTCTAAATGGGGGAGATGCTGAGGAAAGCAGAAGCACAAAGGGACTTGGTAGTCCTTGTTCACAATTCTCTTCAGGTTAATGTGCAGGTTCAGTCAGCAGTTAGGAAGGCAAATGCAATGTTAGCATTCATGTCGAGAGGTCGAGCCACATGCTTCCTTAGACACAGGACCCAAAACTGCTCACAATACTCCAAATGGGGTCTAAACAGAGCTTGGAACTGCTACTGTTTGCACTCCCAGGGGAGTTCGAATTGAGAATCCAGCCCACAGAATATTTATTACCTTGGAAGAAAAGCAGAAACACACAGGAGAAGAAGGACTATAATGCACTCTGACACTTCATTATAGTGATGACTGTACACACAGAATTTTACACAAATATATCCTTTGGTTTACAATTATTGACATTTACCTGAACTCTGAGACCCCGCTTCTCAAACAACATCTAATTTTCAGTAACTCTGAGCTAAATCCAGAAAATAATTCTGACATCCAGGTTAATGAGGCCACATCTGGGGAACTGTCTTCAGCTACAGCAAAGGCTGAAAATGGCTGCTTCTTTAGGGAGACTATGGGCGGAATTCTCCGCTTCCCACGCCGGGTGGGAGAATCGCGGGAGGGCCGGGTGAGTCACGACACGCCCAACTGGCGCCCCCCGCGATTCTCCCACTGTTTTTCACGGCGACCGGCGATTCTCCGGCCCGGATGGGCCGAGCGGCCTGACGTTCCTGACCGGTTCATGACGGCGGCAACAACACCTGGTCGCTGCCGTCGTGAACATGGGCGGCAAAGGCCTGTTTGAAGCTTGTGGGGGGCGGAGAGGGGAGTGACCACCACGGCCGTGCTCGGGAGGGGACTGGCCCGCAATCGGTGCCCACCGCCGACGCACTCTTTCCCCTCCGCCGCCCGGCAAGATCAAGCCGCCACATCTTGCGGGGCAGCGGAGGGGAAGATGGCAACCGCGCATGTGCGGGTTTGTGACAGCAGCCTCGCATGCGCGGGTTGCAGCCGCCCAACCTTCGCATGCGCGGCTGACATCACTTAGTCGCCGCCGTCGCGTCATTCTCTGCGTGCCGCCTCGACGCAAGCGTCAAGGCCCGGTGACCGAGAGTTACGGAGCGCCGCTCCTAGCCTCCCGGGTGTGAGTGAATAAGGTGAAAGGAGCAGCCTCCGAGGCTGTCGTGAA